>NC_143058.1:32155000-32455000 GCF_052426305.1 Pelodiscus sinensis | reverse complement strand
GTTTTATGGAATTTCTATCTTTTACTGCAATTTGATAATTTTATACAATGTTTTAAAATACTGACCACAAGATTACAGAAGAGCATTTACAAAGAGCTAGATTGCAAATGTGTAATTTGCCTTAAAGAAAGAAAAAGTGCATAGCTGCCCTGCCTCAGCAGCAGAATAGAGAGGACTTTGAGAATCACAGATCTCTCTCAGCACCATGATGGCCCCAGGGACTGCTATTGGCTTATATGAGTAGCAGATTATATCCTCCTTCATCATTGCAGCTGTGCTGGCCAGTGTGGGGAGGCAGAGCCAAATCTGGTCTATTACCTCCCCCAGTTTGTCTAACCCTTGTGTGGAAGCAGATGTAGTAGCCCCCTAGAAGATGGTCCCTATTTCTCCCCCCTAGTATCAAGCACTGGTTGTCACAAAGCATGCCACAGGGGTGTACTGCTTTCATAATTTTAGGCAAAAGAAGAGGGTTCCATTGTAAAGTGCTTTGACATCTATTGATGAAAAGCACTTAAGGAAAGGTAGGTGGCATTTATTACTGTTATTATTAACAATACTATGTTTTTGATGCTGTTTTGTCTTAATATTTTCTCAAATGTTCTTTGTTTTGTGAATTATATTTTTTATGTTGGATTATGAATAGTCAAAAAAAAGCTATTTCCTTTTATTTGGTAGACTTTTTAGTCCTAGGTATGGCCCCAAAGTAGCAGTTGTATTTGGAGTTTAGAACTCTGGAGAAAAACATTAGGAGTCAAAATTTTCCTCTTAGTTAAGCTGGTAAAAATCTGAAATAACTTCATTGAAGTAAATAGGAATTACTTCAGAGGCCCAGACCATGGAGTCCAGGTGTGCCAAGACCCAGGCCAGGAGAATACCTGGCTGCCCGAGGAAGCCCACAAGAGGAGGGAATCTCTGGGAATTTCATTGGCCAACTACTGCCCTGCCCATAGCAGGACCACTACTGACTTCAGCCACTGGGTGATGATACCGCACCCAGAGGATGGTCCTATTTGACTCTGGCTACTAGGCCAGGCTGCCCAGCAAAGAAGGCTATTGATTCTGGCCATTAGGCCATGCTTCCACAGGTCAGGAACCACTGTTTTAGATATATAAGGAACCTTTTTGAGGAAGGATTTTCCCACAGTTTTTACCCAAGAAAATAACCAAATAGAATTACATAGTTTTGACAATTAGCTTTCATGCTCATTGTCTTAAGTGGGAAGGGATATAAAATTTCCATGTTGCACTGCATAAGACTTGCCTTCCTGGTTGTATACCGTCTTGATTTCTGTTCTTGTTAATAAAGTTCAGAAGTGGGGAGGATTAAGGGGAGTTACTGATTGAGAGAAATGGACAGAGTTTTGGTTTTAAATGGATAGGGGGAAAAGGCAGATCTGAACAGGGAATGTCTCTTCACTATGAATTGAGTGAAAGAAGTACAATTAAAAACTTTATTTTATAGGAGCTGCCTTATATTTATACTAGTGCTGAACTTGCTCAGCTATCATAACACCTGCATATATTTTGGGTAGAAAACCATTTTCTTTCCCTAAATGATTCCTCCTCAGAAAAGTGCTTCATGTCGCAAACATCAGAAGACTCAGATGCAGCACGTGGGTTGCTTTAGTGTGGTGAAAAGGCCCAGCCCCTTCATCATCTCCAATATTTATAGCCACTGGTAAACCAGGCTTAGTTTCACATTCAGGATCCCAACATGGCTCTTGAACTGAGATCTACTGCCCAGTACACTTTGAGTTTGGCATTTGTTGTCACAGAGGTAGGAATACAGTATGGCCAATGCCCCCAATGTTCAAGAATAATCAGTCAGCCACCCAAAAATAAGATGATGTTCTTTATATTTGCCTTATAGTGTTTGAACTTTTAGGGTAACTTATCATATTTTCAAGCTTTTTGTCTCACTCCTGGGAACTAAAAACTCCTTTTTTTTTTTTTGTTTTTTTTTTTTAACATGAAAACCTGAGGGCTTATCTTCATTTACCTGAAGATCAATCTTCTGTGGTTTGGGTTAGCAGGTCTAGTAAGGACCTGCTAACTCGACTGCTGATGGCACCCAGTAAACCCCGGTACTCCATCAGGTTGCGAGAGTAAATGAAGTCGGCAGTAAAGCTTCTCCCATTGACCTCCTGCAGTGGGGACATGGCAGAAATTCGAACTAAGGTATGTTGACTCCAGCTATGCTAGTCACATAACTGGAGTTCTTGTTTTAGTTTGATTTTCTCCCATAGTGTAGACCTGGCTTGAGAGTCTCTCATATTTACCTGACTCTAGGACCTGGAGCTTTTAAAGAAAACACCAAATATTAAAAAAAAAATCATACGATACAATCATGACAGTTTGCAATGCTGAAATCATAAAGACACAATTATGATTGATCTTATAGCAGAGCTGTTTTGCACTCTGAAACTGTTATGATATGTCAAGGTTCAAACTGCAATAATCAGGACAAATCCTGGCAGCAAACAGGTGAAGAGGACAGCGTCTTACTGTAAAACCCAATATCTATTTTCCCTTTCCAGTACATCGGGTATTTGGATATTGAAATTAAAGTTACTGTTTGTTTAATAAGGAATGAGCCTTTGTGAATTACCTTATAAAAGCGCAATGCCTGCTCGGTGATTGTAAGTCTTTTTTTTTTTTTTTTTTTTTGGCTAAAGTCTACCATTATTTAGAATTAAAGCTACTGCCAATTAACTGTTAAAGGTTTTGATCCCAGAAGTTTTTCTGACCTAAATTCCTCTGAAATATGTTGCCAAAATAAATGACAATGTGATCATTATAACTGGATGTGATTTTCAGTAAACTACAATTGCTTGAGCTCTCTGAGACTCAGTAGGGAGGGTTAATAACTCTTTGAGAGAGGGAGAAAAAAAGAACCCATTTTGTATCTTCTGCAACCTGCAAGACTGTGAAATGTTTCCAAGTGTAATTTTCTTGAAGTTAAAGTTGGGGTTATTAAGGTTCACTTAACAGATAAAGTTTTCCACAATTTTCTTGGTCTCTATGATAAGATGACAAGATTTCTAATTTATAAACCCAGGGCAGCATGTTGGGGGCTATGAACCATGTTCAAGGGATATGTTGAGGTACTTTTAGCTCTTCCCTGTCACATATATACTTATTTACAAAGAAATTCAAAAGCAGTGTGCTTCAACTACAGCACGAACCCATTTTTTTCTGTTTACAAATAGTCAGTGGAATCTGTGTAACCTCTATGAAAAACACAGGGAACTTCAAGTGTTTGCTGACCACCCTCTGGCATCATTAGTTCTAATGGCGTCTTAGTGCTGGTGAGGTGCTTGAAAATACTTTATTTTTATTCTTTACATTTAAATGATCATTCTAATTGAAAGTTCCTGGCTGGCAGTTACATCAGAATAGAAATTAACTGTTTAATATTAATATAAAGAAAGATCATTTTATTATGCAGAATCTGAGAACATATTATACGTCATTACTGGGTACTTTTTACAGACAAATAAGATATAGTCCTGTCCCAAATAGCTTAAAAAACTTTTCATGAACAAATAACACATGGTAAAGAATCACAATATACACTTCCGCCAAGCTTAGGAGTGGATCACCACAGGCCGGTGGGTCTTGGATATCATAATATCAGGCTACATTATGCAGTTTTTATCATTCCTTTCCTTCCCTCACCTTTTCTCGTTCCTCTTCGGGGACCCTTCTCGTGAACTTCTGCTAAGGCAAGAGATGGACTCCAGTTCTATTGTTCCTAGTCAGACTAGTCGTTCTCCCTCTCCCCCCCCCTTACAAAAGCACGGAATTCTAGGCAAAATGCTTCCTTAGCACCAATGCAGCAAAAAGCCAAACTTAGACCTAAGACAACCGAACAAATTAACGAAGTCTCAAAAGTTCAGGATAGTGACTCTGGTAATTATAATTTGTTCATTAGAGGAAGGGGATTTTTTTTCATCCCTAATCCTATACTACTCCTAGTTCCATATAGCCATAAACCCATCTCCCGGGTAATACCTATGAATTACCATAGGTCAAGATAATTTCCAGATCTGAGTGCTCCCCTTCAGCCTATCCTGGCCACCAAGGGTGTTTTAGAAGTTTCTAATTGCAGCGGTGGCTTTCCTTCTGCAAGAAGCAATTTTTGTCATCTTGTACCTTGACTATTGGTACTCAAAAGACCACTTTTTCGAGGCAGTGTTATCTTCCATCCAGAATGCCCTTTTTCTGTTTCAAGAATTGGGCCTACAGCTGAATATAAAGGAAACCACACAAGTACGGGCACAAAGAACACACTTTAGAGGGGTGTACTTAAACTCCGTGACAGCCAAAGCATACTTGCTTTTTAGACAGATTAATAACCAGGGCTGGCCCTACCATGAGGTGAACTGAGGCAGCTGCCTCAGGTGCCAAACTATGGTGGGGGGCACTAGGACCCAGTGTGTAGAAAATTGTGTCTGCCGCTGGTACATATGTAGGTAGCAGAGCAGTACCATGAGAGGAATAGAACAAGAAGGCGGCACAATTGAGACCTTTCAAAGTTTTGACCAAAGTGAGGGGGCATGTGGGCATCATTTGAGCTCCCCGCCTCAGGTGCCAAAATGTTGTGGGCTGGCTCTGTCAATAACCTTGTCGGGACTGGGGGGGATAATTCAGGAAAGCCCATGGATCACAATAAGGAATTGTCTCCTATGCTTGGGTACATGGCAGTGTACACCTTTGTGACAATACTGCAAGGCTACACCTCTGCTACTTCCAGAGCTGGCTACAAACTGCCTATTCTCCAATCAGGGATGCCTTTGACAAGTGGATGATGATTTCCTTGCATGTAAAGAACTCTCTAAACTGGTGAAAGAGCAAGTCCACATGTGTGCAGGTATCCCTTTGGCTACATCTACATTGGCAAGATTTTGCGCAAATACTTTTAATGCAAGAGTTTTTGCATTAAAGTATTTTCGCAAGAGAGCATCTACACTGGCATGTGCTTTTGCGCAAAAGCATCCGTGCCAGTGTAAACGTTGTCTTGCGCAAAAAAGCTCTGATGACCACTTTAGCCATCGGGCTTTCTTGTGCAAGAAATTCATGTTGCCTGTCTACATTGGCCTCTTGCGCAAGAACACTTGTGTAAGAGGGCTTATTCCCGAGTGGGAGCGTCATAGTTCTTGCTCAAGAAGCACTGATTTCTTACATTAGAAAGTCAGTGTTCTTGCGCAAAAACTCGCGTCCAGTGTAGATAGGCAGCAAGATTTGCACAAAAGCATCTGCTTTTGCGCACAATCTTGCCAATGTAGGCACAGCCTTTCTGTCTTCATACACCATCACTAACCTTAATAACCAACTCATTCATGTTAGGATGGGGAGCCCAGCTGGACATTGTCCATTTGCCCTGAATCATCTATGAAACCAGTCTCCACATTAACCTTTTGGAGCTCAGGGCTATCAGGAATGCTTGCCTCTGTTTCCTTTCTTTCACCGGAAGCAAAACAATCATGGTTATGTTGGACAACATGTTCTTCATGTTTTACAACAAGCTAGGATGAGTAAGAGCCTTCTCCTTGTCTGCTGAAGCTGTTAGCTGGCACATAACCATTGTATCCAGATCTTAGCAGTGTACTGGAATGCCACAGGAGAGACCCCCCAGCAGACACTTTTCCAGGGACAATGAATGAGAGCTGGACACTCAGGTTCTCCATCACGTTTCAGAGATGGGGACTGCCAGAGAGAAATCTTTTTGCCACTTCCAAGAACTGCAAGTATCATCTCTTTGGTTCAAAACAGAATGTTGGGTCTCTACTTTCTGAAGGATGCCTCCCTTTTACTAGTAAAGAAGAGTCTCTTTTATGCCTTTTCCCTGACACCCATTATTATGATGGTGATGAACAAAGTTGAGGAAGAAATAGCCTCATGGTACGTACCTGGCCAGAGACAAGCTTCATACCCTTACCTGCTTCAACTTTGTCCAACTGCTGATCAAGCTCCTGACAATTTTTCATCTCCTGTCTCAGGATGTGGGTTGCATGCTTCATTCTATCCTGACAGTTATATGCTTCAGGGGATCACTGCTGGATAATTCTCAGCAATAGACTGTTCCTGCTTTAGTGAGGGACAGCGGGTGTTATTAAACAATAGAAAGACATCAACCTACACTAATTACCTGCAGAAATAGAAGAGATTCACCCATTGGTGTGGTTGTTGTTACCTCTGACTAGAATTGGTTCCTTTCCCTCAAACAAAATTACATGCTGAATCTAAAGATATACAAGTTATTTATCACTTCAGTCCAGGTACATGTGACAGCCATTTCAAATTACATTCCCTAGTTGAGAGATTCATCGTTTTTGCACACCTACTAGGGTTCAGATTATTAAAAGGATCTACATAATGTCTTTTCACACATTATATCACATCCATCTTGGGATCACAACCTAGTTCTGAAGCACCTCAGAACACCTTCACTGAAACTTGTGTGCAGACCTGCTGACAGGGGGAGCAAAGGGGACAATTGCCCCAGGACCTGGGGTTTTAGCAGAGGCTGAGGCTTGTGATGGCAACCAGAGCCCCAGGCCCTTGAAATTGCCAAATGGGCACTACGCGGTATGCTATGGGGAGCACAAAGGGCTGGCTGGCTGACTGGGGGAGAGGGTGTGGAATGGCACACTCCAGGTGGCACTGAGGTCTGGCTGCCACAGGCCTTCCCCTTCTGCCTAAGGCTCTGCCCCTTATGGGAGCATAGAGCTGTCCCTCCCTCCTTGCCTAGGGGTCCAACAAGGCTTGTCAGCTCTCTTAATCATGTGAACTGCTCCCTATTTAATTTGTCCATGAAGATAGCCTTCTTAGTTGCCATCATGTCAGCTCCTAGATTTGAAACATTGAAGCCTTGATGGCAGATTTTTCTTTATCGTGTGTTTTTAACAATACGGTCTCTGGATGACTACCTCTTAAGTTCCACAAAAGGTTACCTCAGCTGCTCAGTCCATCATACATCGTTTTTTTTCCCTGACACCTCACAGTTCTCAGTGGGAATCTTATTTCCATACCTTAGACACTAGAAGGGCCTTGTCGTTCTATCTGGATAAGTGTAAGCATTTTGGGAGATTGCCTAAATGCTCCATATCCTTTGTAGATAGGGCATATTTCTGATCAAAGGCTTTTAAAATGGATAGATGGTTCTGTCTATACCAGTTATGAGGCTACAGTGCTCAGTCCCTCAGTGGGTGAGAGCACATGTGACTAGATCACATATTTTGAAGAATATAGCAGTATCTCGGTTATGTGGCATTACTATATTGACTTCAGTCCACATGTCTTCAAAGCATTACATCCTGCTCTACATGACATCTGAACCTGAATTTGCACTTAGCTCTGCAGAGATTTAAACTGTCGGAGCAAATATACTGAGAACTAGTGGAGAGATTGGACCACATGTGTGTTGTGCTCATGGTAGCTCTATGCCTTTGGGGAAGCAGGACACTGTATTCTGCCTCTTGAGCTTGAGCCTCTGTATTTGGAGCCCTGCATAGATACACAAATGTAGATATGCCTCTGATCTGTCATACACAAAGATGGTAAATAATATAACTGCATCTATGAATATGAAATGGATACCTGTGGATTTGCAGGTCTCTCTCTTTTCAGCCAAGATACAATTGCTGTAATCTAGTCAAGAGGTGGCAGATAATGGCAGATTGATTGGACCACAGAAATTCATAAATCTGCAAGAGGAAGGAAGGAAATTTCCCAGCAAGATGAAAGTGGAAAAAGGGATCATTTTCAATTGGTGCTGTATGACTATCTAAGCTTAGTAATTGAAGCAAAATGCAGGACAATGTAGCACTTTAAAGACTAACAAGATGGTTTATTAGATGATGAGCTTTCGTGGGCCAGACCCACTTCCTCAGATCAAATAGTGGAAGAAAGTATTTGATCTGAGGAAGTGGGTCTGGCCCACGAAAGCTCATCATCTAATAAACCATCTTGTTAGTCTTTAAAGTGCTACATTGTCCTGCATTTTGCTTCAACTACCCCAGACTAACACGGCTACATTTCTATCACTAAGCTTAGTAATGATTTGACAGGATCACTATTTGCACCACAGTGATCTGCCATCCAGACTAGAAGACTCAAGTGCTGCTTCCCAGGAGCTAGAATTCAGGATGTGACAGAGTTTCTGACAAGGCTGATCAAACCATCATACTAGTACCCCTTCCTACTTCTCCACATGGACACCCATGATATAACCAAGAATGACCTTGAGCAGATCACTGCAGACTGTGTGGCTCTGCAAAGAGGGATAAAAAGTTTGAGGCACAAGTTTTGTTTACATCCACCCTCCCTGTTTGAGGGAAAAGGTCCTGGTAGGAGCAGTTCTCTGGGTACTATTATTTAGCTAATAGCTTACAGAGATGCTGCAGAAGAAATGAGTCTCAAGAAATGGCATTCTGTTTCAATTAAGGGAAGAGGTTCCTTAGATAAGTTGCAGTGGAAGAAAACTCAAAAACATCTTAGTGTCCCATACAGCATTTCAAATTCTTATTTTACACATTAGTCTGATGTATAATGCTATCCTTTAGAACATTACGGTTTTCTTAAGTATTGAAAAACCCCTGAAAGTTTCTCTGTGGTGCTGCAGAAATCAGTGTCAAGAGCTTTGGGATCAGAAGATAGCAATTGAGGCTCTAGGGTAGACAAAGTCTACTTTGTTTTTAATCATGAACATTAGAATCTTTATACATTGCAGTAAATTGACTCTGCATGCATCAGATGTTGTTGGTGTTCATTGGAAATTATACATCCTTGTGCACGTGCATATGATTTTATTGCCCATGTCATGACATTTACATAACACAAGAACACCCTAAGATAAAATCAAATTTATGTATTGGTTTTTTTCCTTCCCTTTTACCATGGCAGTGCTTTATGTTTTGATTTGTTATTTTTTTCATTTTAAAGCAGAAATGTGAACCCCTTCTGCTACATTTTAAAGTAGTCTGTAGAGAACCAATAAAATAAGCTCATGGCCTGAGTTTTTAATGAATGAATGAGTTGCAATCAGTACAGTCAGAACCTGAGTTCAGGAGAAGGAGAGAGACGTGACTATGTTAATATGTTCTAGTTTTTTTTTCTCCTTCCAGAACTGTAATATGTTATCCATACTTAAATTGGTAGGCGGAAATAAATGGAGCCTCTTAGTGAACTCTAATCTTCCTTAGTTGCACATGCCCTAGAGAATGCTCCACTGCTTTTCAGATGATAATAATTACAGCCAAAATGATGTTCTGCAAGCTTCCCTTATCTTAAATTAGGATAAGATTAAGGTCTAAGAATTCTAGTTATGTTAGGTTTTTGGAAATAATGGATGTCTGGTTCAGATTTCTTCAGCATTCTAGAATATTTATTTCTTGTTTTACTTCTGTTCTCACTGACCACTCATGCTCTTATCTTTCATGACTGAAAAAAATGGAAAGGTTAAAAATAAAAGAAAGAAATCCAAGTTCCTTAAATTAATATTTTGGTTGATAAGTTTCCATAGTTTATAGATTTAACACTCACAGGTCCCTTTCACAAATTAAACAGATTTGCACAATATTTTAACAAATCCATCAAATATAAAAGAAAACTTTTTTTTTCTTGCAAGTCATCATTTAGTAATTATGAACAGATATAGGAAAATATGTAATGGGTTCAGTTTTTGAAAACATGCCTATAATATAACTGACATTTCATATTACCCAAACTCTTATGCTTTTATTAATTTAAAATTTTACAAAAGTGTGTAAAAGTTTCAGAAAGTTATAATAAACAAAAATAATTCTATTCTCATATACACACTAAAAATAAAGTTGATTGGGAGTGATTTATATATCAAACTCATTTTTATTCCCTACTTTTCAAAGTCGCAATGCATATGTTTTGTAGCTGTAATTATGATCCTCAGGGTGTGCAAGCCAAAAGGTGGCAGAGTCAGGCAAAAAACATTAGGAGATTGATGACATGGTATTTTGCTAATATAATGCAAAATGCACCAGCAGATTATGAAGCTCATGTCTATTCATGCTGCTCATGTGATCTAAATTTTGTTTTCTTCCAAACATCTGAACTGATCTCACACTCATCTCAACTGTCTCTATTGTTAAAAAATGAAGAAAACCCACTAATAAAAATGAAAATAGGAACACAAAATAATCTCACCATCTCTACTCTGAGATCTTTTTGAAAAGGTTCTCAGGATGTTATTTTTCATCTCCGGATTAGAGATGTGTTCTTATTCATATAGTCTCTTTTGCACACATGATGAGCTAATGCTACCTAAAAAGATAAAGAAGGGAGATTTAAGAATTGCAAAGTACTAACATAATCACAATAATATTCTCACATACTTTGAATCAGACATAGTGCATAATTGCTTACCAATTTCCTTAGGAACAGTTCAGTAAAAGCAGTTGAAATAGATTTTAAATGAGAGCTAAGTGTTTTTGATAAACTGTAACAAAGTGTAATAAACGTTATCTGCCGCTTATTTCTTATGCATTCATTAGGGGCTTCACGACATAGAAATAAAGACAAGGTGGAACATCCAGAGGAATTAATTTTTTTTTAAATCTTGTCGTCATCACTCATTATCATTTCTCTCTATTATCCATTGTTGACATGGAATAGTGTCAGAACCTGCCCCTTCTTGGTTGGACATCTTGTTCAGCATCATTTCTCTGAGACAGAAGTGCAGCCTTTTGACTCCTCCTAAGCTTTTTCTCACGATGCTTACCTGTAAATATTGGGCAGTTCTGGCTGGCTTTTCTTCTATTCTGAAGCCCCACAGATCTCTTCAAACCCACCGATTGACTAAATCTCCAACCTTATGCTTTGACAAACCAGTGCTTTTTATTTAATTAGACGAAACCTAATACTGTATACGTCATAGAAGCTTTCAGTAACTCTTCTAACTTCTTACTCCAAGAGGGAAAAGTCTAAATTTATAAGATCTTGGCAATGCTTCCTTTCCTCACCACAATCTAGCTTTCTAGTCCTCTCTGTGATCATGCTCCCCCTATACTTTGGAGTCAACCAATGACAATTATTCAACTTGAACGCTCCACAAAATTTCAACTGGGCAGTCTGGGTGGAGCTTGCACCCAGGAGTCCAAGCCTTTGTGTCTCCATACACTCAGCAGCATGTGTTATTTCTGGTCTTCATCCAACAACACACAGACAATGTCCTTTAACAACCTTTATATTATACAATTTCAAGTTGATACAGTTTCTTCTGCTCTGTGGACCATCTAACCAAAGAGGATATATGGGGGATTGGAAGGTGAGATAGAGGGTACCTCATTATGATTGGAAGGTTGTACTCCCTTCCCCCTTACTTTCTGTCTTATACACACTTTGGCTGTGTCTAGACTGGCAAGTTTTTCCGCAAAAGCAGCTGCTTTTGTGGAAAAACTTGCCAGCTGTCTACACTGGCCGCTTGAATTTCCACAAGAACACTGACGATCTCATGTAAGATTGTCCGTGTTCTTGCAGAAATACTGTGCTGCTCCCGTTCGGGCAAAAGCCCTCCTGTGCAAATCATTTGCCCAAGAGGGCCAGTGTAGACAGCACAGTACTGTTTTGCGCAAAAAAGCCCCGATGGCTAAAATGACAATTGGGGCTTTTTTGTGGAAAAGCATCCATGCCAATCTAGATGCTCTTTTCCGAAAATGCTTTTAACGGAAAATTTTTCCATTAAAAGCTTTTCCGGAAAATCATGCCAGTGTAGACGTAGCCTTTATCTCTGTTTATTCCCTATGTTTCCCTTCTCTGTCCTCTCCTCTTATCAAGGTATCTCTTCCTACCAACCAGTAGTTTTAGCTGCTTGCATTAATGATGAAACCCAGTGACCTTATATACTATGAGAGTGGCAAAAATAGGAATGAAAAGCTGAATCTTTTTGTGTATATGTCCGTGTTACACATACAAGATACTATATTAAGTGATATGTTTCCAAAACTTCTGTGCATTTTTTATTTTCTAAAGGGAAAATCGGTAGCCGATTGTGAGTCATAACAAGTGCAGGTATGCATGATGCCAGAAGAGAATCAGTAAGGAGGCTGATTTGGGAATTCTAGAGATTATTATTTACTGTAGTCTATAATAGTATCTGATAAAAACCCTGACAGGTTGTCCTTTTATGGTTACTAGAGCATATTCTCTCAGAAGAAATGAGTCTTTGCAGCTACCATAATACACATATTAATTAAATAGCGGACAATTAGAACTCTGATCAACTCTCCTTGAAGTAAATGGAAACACTGCAGTAGGAAGAGTGAAGTTGGGCCCTTAATTCATGTAAGCTATTCTACAAGAGCATTCATGTAGGAAGCAAAACAGCAATGAAAGAAATTTACAATTTAGGGTGAAACGCACCATGTAATGACTGCTGCTGAAAGCTGGTGAGTTACAATGGAGCTGGAAATATCACATGAATCTCCTATTCATTTCAGCAAATCATGAGGGATACCTACTTCCTGCAAGATCTCATTTCATACCTTCTTGTTTTTCAGTATGTGGTCTTTCAATCAGGGTTAGTCATATACATGAGCAAAATAAGTTATGAAGTAAGGTGCTAATTTGGCAAATTACGTGCTTGCTTGTTGTCTTCTTCCTGCATAAAGGACCAATGTGGGGAGGCAATGTTTGGTCTACTTTAATCCAGCAGTGTGAAGGTCCACACACATTCTTGTGTGGTGTCTTGCAAATCAAAAGGCCAGCCTTGGGTCCAGTAGTTAACCTTGGTGTTGTATGTCTGTAAATTACTTAACATGGTCTTACCTTGAAGATAAGACCTCATCTGGAGTATTGCGTCCTATTCTGGTCCCCCCATTACAGAAGGGATGCGGGCGCATTGGAGAGGGTCCACCAGAGGGCAATGAAAATGATTAAGGGGCTAGAGCACATGACCTAGAAGGAGAGGCTGAGGGATTTAGGCGTGTTTAGTCTGCAGAAGAGAAGAGTGAGGGGAGGATTTGATAGCAGCCTTTAGCTATATGAAGGGAGATTCCAAAGCAGATGGAGAGAGGCTGTTCTCAGTAGTGACAGATGGCAGAATGAGGAGCAATGGTCTCAAGTTGCAGTGAGGGAGCTCTAGGTTAGATATTAGGAAGAACTATTTCATTAGGGGTATGTCTATACTGCATTCCTCTTTCGAGAGAGGAATGCAAAGGTAGAGGAACAAAATTGCAAATGAAGAGCGGATTTGAATTTCCCGTGCATCATTGCATAATCGCGTCGGGGTGCTATTTCGAAATGCCGTATTTCGAAAAAAGAAATGACGTCTTAAGACGCATTTATTTCAAAAGAAATCCCTTCTTTCGCAATTACCCTTAAACCTGATTTCATAAGGAGTAAGGGTCATTTTGAAAGAAGGGATTTCTTTTGAAATAACTGCGTCTAGATGGCATTTCTTTTTTCAAAATAGGTTATTTTGAAATAGCGCCCAGACGTGATTATGCAAATGAAGCATGGGAAATTCAAATCCACGCTTATTTGCAATTTCATTCCTCTGCATTTGCATTCCTCTGATCAACTCCCTCTCTTGAAAGAGGAATGCAATGTAGACATGCCCTAGGAGAGTAGTGAGCACTGGAATGGGTTACCTAGGGAGGAGGTGGAATCTCCATCCCTAGAGGTTTTTAAGTCCCAGCTTATCAAAGCCCTGGCTGGGATGATTTATTTGGGGTTGGTCCTGCTTTGGGCAGGAGGTTGGACTCAATGACCTCCTGAGACATCTTCCAATCCTATGATTTTATAATTCTATAAAAAATAATAAAATGTATTGTGTCTTGTCTCAGTGTATATGGACATTGATACAAAAGGATCAAAGGTGAATAAATAGGCTTTAATGTGCCCGATGTACATTGTATTCACATTTGGATTCAGGTGTTTCGTGCTGTCATCTGGAACATTTTGAGTTTAGTTATAGATTTCCTGGGCTGTCATAACCTCAGTATTCTTTTAATGCAGGATTGTCATGGCCTTATTTATTAGATTTATTGACACTTTCCACATTTAAGTATTTTTGTGTGTATCACAAAAAAAAAAAAAAAAAAAAAAGAGGGAAGAGAAAGAGACAGGTGTGGAGTAGGGGAAGACGACAGCAAACAGGTTTGGCCAAGACTGTGAAGAAGCCTAACTGACAGCTGGACTCGGAGGAAATTGGTGGGAAAGAGAGGTTGTTGTGCTTGGGAAGGGGAAGTGGAAATAATTGTACTAATACCTTTGACGAATGGTTTTTGTCTATTTGTGTGTCTGTCTTGTATTTTAGATTGTCAGCTCTTTGGGGGCTAGAGTTGTCTTCTGGTCTGTATGAATACAATACCTAGCGCAGTGCCACCACATCAGTTGTTTAGACATTTAGGCTCTGCCAGAATACAAATTATTAATAGAAGTAATAATAATAATAGAGTGACTCCAAAGTCAAGAACAAACCTTTGGTAACTCTTTTAGCACAGAATCATTACCATCTCCTGTAAGTAAACATAGTAGGTCATTTAATATGCATGACACTAATTAACCTTGGCAAAATGTTGGAGGGTGGTTGCAACTGTGATGTGCCTGAAAAATCAAGAAAATGATAAATGATTTTGCAAGTGTAAACCCACAAGTTCTTAATAGTTAGAGAATGGAACTACCCCAAGCTCTCTTTTTCTGTTTCACATATATTTGCATTTCCAAGACTTCTGTGAGCTGATGATAGGTAGAATGTTACCACTTCTACTAAGGTAGTTCTTTGTGCTTAATAAGAGTGGAGGAACAAATTTCAAGATTTCCACACGTTATTTGCTCACAGAAATTTGCAGACACATGTTTCAATATTGTAGCTGAACCAGCTTTTTTTCCTGGAAAGAAAATTGTATTGCATTGATGAAGAATGCAACAAAAAGTAAAGTAAAAATGTTAAAATCATATGCTCCCCCTTTTATAATTTGTGTAACAAAACTGATAAAAATTATGCTCACCCAGAAGCTTGCAGTGGAAATGTATTCTCCACTTATGGAATGTTTTCATAAGAATATTTCTGGCAGTCAGCTATGGAGCAATGAAATCATGTGAACAAAACTACTTGTTATAGGGTCTTCCTCTGACCTCACTTGCACTTTTTTTTCACCATTGTAACAACATTGACTTCTGTCAAATTATTCCTAATTTACATCAATGTAACTGAGATCAGAATTACCCACATGTTTTTCAGCTGAACACAATCAAGAATTTCTTGCAGTTTTGAAAAAGTGATAATGAAATTGTTGAAAATTGTTGGAAAATAATTAAATTTGCACATGTTCGAGTTAAGTCTTCACAATCTGTATGTGCTCTGAAGCCTTAGGGTAAAAAAGTAAACTGTGTTAATGCTCTTTCTGATCACAGACCATCTAACCTCATTTGACAAGCCACATAATAGAGCTACTTATTTGTGTTGCTATGAGAGTCATATTCCAAATACTTCATTTAATAAAACATTTCCCCTTTTATTCACTGATGACTAGTTTGTCCCCTACACCTTTTGCTTTTCTGCTTTTCCCTTAACCTTCCCTCTTGTTTTCAGAGTCTTTTGTGACTTGCTTTCTGACAGTTCCTCACAAACAGACCTCTGATCTTACTGAGTTAGCAAAACACTGCTGAGCATTTAGCTCAACACTAGAAGTTATTTCTTCCAATAGCAATATTGCTGTAAACACTGTGTCCCTAACTGAATGGAATGTACTGAGTTGTAGTGGAAGTGTGTAGTTCAGGGAATAGTGGTGGGAATGATCTTATTTAGCATCTGAAAGAGCAAGTTAATGTCTCACTAATGAAATTCTCACAGGAAGCTATACTCTGAAGAGTTTTGTGAGCAGAGTTTTGTGTGCAAAGGGACCTAGAAAAATTAAGAAATATCAAAATGAAATACGAAAGCAAGCATACACGAGAAAAGTCATTTGAAACAGTGAGAATGAACTGCAGGAGAAACTTGACAAAAAGTAATGGTAGAAGAAACCTTGTAGTGATAGTGGACAGCAAATTAGACATGAGTTTGAAATTATAGCTGCAAAAAGTGAATATAATTTTAGGCTGCAAGTTACAAAGCAGATTTTATTAATAGTCCCTCTTGTTTCTGTACTTATACCACACCTAAACTATTGCATTTATTTCTGTACAGCTTTAATACTAGAAAATCTTTGTCTTTCCTCCAATTTGGTAGTATGTATCAAGAATTGGAGGGACTGGTTTATAAGGAAAGTTTTTAAAATATTGAAATCTGTGTTGCTTGCATAGGCAGTTACAGAACAGGGGTGTGGTGGTGATTGTCAAATATTAAAAAGGTGTAAACACCAAAGCTAGAGAGAAATGATTTCATATTGTCAAGAAGTTATAACTAGAAATAATGGGATGAAATTAAGAAAGGGAAAAGTTTAAACCGCATATCATTTTGACAGTGAGATTGTGGAACTGTCCTGTGGGGAATGATGGAAATTAACTGCTTGGGCCTTTCAAAATTAAACTGAGAAAATATAATGAAAATATACTGAATAGAACAATCTTCGATTGAGAGAGAAATGATAGGATGATGCAGTGAGGCTTTTTCCATCTCTATAATCTAAATATGATACCATGACCTAACAAGTTGAAATTCAGGGAAACATTTTTCCATAATTGTGGAAGTATAATGATTTCCCTTGGTATTATTGAAAATATGCTTAATTACATTTCAAATGGGACTTAATAAATGAATGTCCCCTCATAGTATCAAAACATGGAGATTTTCCACCTATTTAGTGGTGTAAGAGCCTCTAGTGTGTTTAATAGAATGCAAAGTGATGTTTACTTTGAATCTTCATTCAAGCAAACCCCCATTTACAGAGGTTTTTTCCTTTTTCAATTAAAATAAACTAATTTACATCAATTGAATATCTGGCCCATTATGAAAACACTGATAGTAACCGGAAGCTCTGATCAGATAAAAATGCTGATATTAAGGAAACCATATGAAACCAAATCACTTGATGTCATTCTCTAGATTAATAACTTTGGAAGTCTCAGTATTCTTAGGGTTGATTCCGCTTTACTTTACAGTTCCTGCTGGTGAATTGTAATAGTTTAATATATTTTGCACGTTTATCAGAAAAATTTAACACAACTAATTTTCCTAATGACAATTCAAACATATTTAATTATGTTACTAATTATTACTGATTATTTCATTTTGCTTATAATAGAAAGTCTAAGTACTTCCTATTACCTTGTCCCCAGGTCTGAGTGACAAAACTTGAGGGTGGCAATGATAAAATACTGAGAAGCATTTATAGCCTGTTCCCCATTTTCAATTACAGTGAAGTGTAGCCCTCTGAAATAAAGAATGTAGTTCTCTGGCTTGGACATGTTCCATGAATGTAGGGCTTTTAAGATGTTTCTATTATGATATTTTTCCCCTAAAAAGCAAAGAAGAAATATTAAAATGTTTGAAAATGTATATAACACATAGCATAAGCTGCACAATGATGAAACCGGTATGCACTTACATAAGAACTCATATATTACAAATAACTGTGTAACATGACTTAAAACATGCAGAGACATCACTCAGGTTCACTAGACATGTTGCTAGTGTGGTTTTGACTGATAAGATCTTTGACAAATTGGCATCTTTGTACATGTGGAACCATGTGTCTAGCCACCTTTTTGATATGGCTGTTAAAGTGCTCTGTTAAATTAAAATAAAGGGTTCTTTATTCAAATTTGAAATCTTGCTAATTTTTCAATGAACTTTTCACACATTTCTCACATTTTGGTTGTGGAACATTTTATTGCATTGAATTTAGACATTATATCTTTTATATTCTGTCAAATGCCCTCAGATATTTTTTAAAAATTATTTGACAGTTCCTGATGCGAGTATCTTTAGTTCTGATTCTGTGCTCAGTTAAATTCCTTTGCAAATCCGCAATAACATTGCACCCAAAATCTCAGTGTCCTTATTTTGGCTAAGAGTTTGATTAGGGCTGCTGCCATTTATTAAAGATTAAAACCACATTCAAAGTCTTTACATTTGGAGATTAGCCCTGAAGCAAAATCACTATCTGCTCCCAAATCAGAAAACTTTCAAAGCTGATTGTGTGTGTGTGTGTGTGTGTGTGTGTGTGTGTGTGTACACACTCAGCATGAGCATATATATAATATACACGCACTACTGCCATTAGATGAAATGATTTTTCTTCAGTTTGCTCAAAGCCAGATTTAAAGTCAGGTCCCAAAGGTAACAGGAAAGTCGATCCCCTAAGCTACTCAGTCATTGTTTGCTTTTTTTTACATGTAATATCCTATTTCTAAGCCAGAGTGTAATTTAAAATACAACACGCACTACATAAATATGTCCTTTGGAAATTTTGTAATATGACATTTAATAGAAATTAATTGCATTTATTATCATATTTGTTCTAAACCTCTCCCTCTCTTAAACCAAACCATAACAAAAAACAAACCTGAAAAACTGATAAAATTGTCTGGTTATTCAAAAGCATTTCTCAGTCTTATTCTCTTTTTCTGTAGTCCCACTATTTTAAATCAATGCTGCTGCAGTAATTCTGCTGAACTCATTTAAAAATATACCCACGGATATATAATTTACAGTAGCGTAGTTCACTTGAAGATGAAATCTGAACTTCTTTCATACTAGATTGTTTCAATATCACTAAAAAATACAGATTTTTAGGGAAATCCAAATCAGATTTCTGTATTTACTGTAGAGCTCAGAACAGCAAAGGGTTATTCTAGCATAGGCATTGTAAGTACAAGCAACAGGACTCCATTGGCTTTAATTTGTCCATGTCTTTCATTTGATACTACCAGTATTAATAGCTTCGCAAGGAAATTCTGCAGTCATTAATCATAATAATTAATCAGATCCAATTATATTGCATATAAATGCGAACAAATTGCTGAAAAAATAATGATCTATCACCAACATGTCACAAGGAAAAAGGGACTAAAATAGTAATTAGAAGCAGGGATTTAGTTGTGTACAAGTATTCTGCAACTGATTTTAACAGTGTGATGATCTGATGATGTAATTAGTGGAAAGTAAGTCTAGCAGGCTTCTGCAGCAGGCTGCCTAATGATTGTGAAACTAGAAAAAAAATGAATATTTGCAGTAGTGACCACTTTTACATTAACCACTACTTTTTTTGTTTCAAACTCTTTAAATGAAGTTTTGCCTTTGTGTACTTTAAAAATCTTTAAATGTTACTGCTTCAGAATTTTTGGAAGACAATGATATTTATTATTTTATGATCACTAATAAAAAGACATAAATTAATAGATATATACAGTAAATGTATGTATTCTATATAAGTAGTGGGTTATACTGATGTTACAACTATCATTTGTCTGAGCATGAATGTTCATGAATATATATGTAATAATGAAAATTATGTTCACTAATTATGTTCACTAATGGCTTATGAAATATTTTGTAAAAGGGACTAACATTTTTCACTTTAGTACATCGTGGAACTAACTACTATTTGAAGCAGCTGTTGTTTTTTTTCTCTTTCAATCACACTTGTACATGACACAGGAATTTATTTTGTAGTGTCTGAAACCTGGCCCTCCAACTTAAAAAAAAATCCCAATTAACTATAAATTAATCTTCAAAACTATTTCAATAAATAGCTTTTTTCTTCAATGCAAGTTTTCAGCTGAACTACTTTTTCAGCACAGCACAGCTTTACAATGTGTTATATTTTTGTTATGTACACTGGTGATTAGCACACATTTTATGAGTACTAAAATGTTCTTTTTATTAAACTCCTCCTTCACTTTAAAAATGCTCAGTGCTGTCCAATGGATTACATTTGAAATTGTTAACTGAAGATTGATGAGCATTTTATGATAGATTTGCTACTTGAAAATAAATGTTAAGTTCATCATAGTTTTCAATACTAAGCACTGCACTTTACTGTCTTTGATCTCAATGTTGTGACTACTACAAAGAAATAAAACCTTATCTTACCTTTTCCAGCATCTACTGCAGAAGACCTCAATAATGCATAAGAACATCTGGAAGTACGGTAATTTCAGCTATCAGAGATAAGAATTGACACAGAACAGGTAAACCCTACAAAGTCGTCATGTTGAAATGAGCTGATTAAGGTTTGGTAACATAAAACATCATGTATAGTGTTTTCATGCTTGCTACATCTTGCTATTTCATATAAAAAAGGAATGTCAATTATTTAATCCTTTTCAGTATATTTAATAGGTTGATTAGCTGCAAGCTATATTATATTTTACATAAAGAGACAGAAATGACTGCAAATCTATTGCCATATACATCTATTTAGAGTTAACAGTGAGTTCATAGAAAATACATGGGCATAGTAAACAGGGTTTTGAAATGACAATTTTTTACTGGTTGCAAGTGCTAATTGCTAGTTTCTCAAGGGTATAGAATTAATCACCTGCTAGATTTACAGTCTCTAGGTTGAGACCTGAGGATGGAGGCAATAAGAAAAGCTCTTGAGGGACATATCATATGGTGATTCTAAATATCAGTCTCTATGCATATGTAAATTGGCAACAAAGTTTTTTCAAAGCTCAAGTATGCTAATTTCAAACAGGCAAGACTAAAGCTAGCTTTTAGCAGCTGTTTAACGTCTGCCTGTGGGTGGTAGAGAGAGCTTAAAATACAAGCAAACAGTGGTGCATAAGTAATTAAGCAACATTTTGCTGGGCATAAATAATTCTGTTTATATTGCTCTTTTGAAGAGTATAGAATACAAAATAACAGATCAAGTGCACCTTTGGTCACCAGAGGTTAACTGTTCTTCCTCTTTACCTTTCTTTGGTTTCACATTTTAAGGAAGAATTAACTATGGGTTGCTATTTTGTCATTGGTATATTCAGGAACTTCATTTATCATTAAAGCAAAATAATTCTTTAAAAAAGTTTTAACATACCATATTTGCAGCTCAGCAGCAGCACTTTCCTACTACTGCCAAATAATGTACTCTCTAGAATAAACTTTCTTTATAGTATAAAGTATATTAGAAGCATACATTTATCTATATAGATAGAACTGCTTTTTCACAAGGTTAGCCAAAGTTGATAGAATTATGCTAGATATGTGCTTTTTAAAAAAATTGTAAAAATCAGTGAGTCAACTTAACTATTTTCAAGGTCATAAGGCTGTTGATAGTCCGTAAAAAAAAATAGTCTGACTTTTGCAGTTCTTATCATTTAAATTATTACATGCATTAAAATAATAATAAGACAGTTGTCATTATGATAGTCTCATAAAACTAAGAGTTACTAATGTGGCTGAATGCAGAATGCTTGCCTCATTTTGAAAGCTTGAAAAACCAAGTAGAGAGGTTTAAAGAATGTCTTATTTGATTCAATAAAATCCTTGAAATTGACCAGAAGGAAGATGAAAGATTTAACATGATTTGGAAACATCTAGTCTGGAAAAAAGGATTATAGGTACTAACTGTGATAAGAGTCAGGGTTTTAAAACTTGGTTTTGATTAAATGTTAATGGTTTAAGGAATTAACTATTAAAAGAATTAATAGTTAATAAAGGACGCTTTCAATGGAAGTGTTCTATGTTACTGTAATGAAATAAAATACAAATACATCATTTATACTTAGAACTGTATCTACTACAGTAGTTTGTTGTAGCAGAAAGGGCTATTTAGGGAGAGGGAGATGGCATATTCAGAAAGGAGAGGTGTGGGTTACAAAATTGCAGTTGGCATTTGCAAAATTTACTTCACTTCATTGTGTGTAAGTGGAGTTTGCTCCTATGCACAAGTGGCAGGGGGGTTATCCCACTAAACAGGAGGATAAAGCTAGGTAAGGCCTAACTTCTTTTAAGGCCCCATGCCTCTGAATTGTCTTGTGGCATAGGGCCTGTGTTGCCAAGTATGAGTCTCCGTGTCAGCGACGGCATCCAACACTTCTCCTATTCAGAGAGGTTAAAGAGCAATGGTGGCAACCTGCAGCCTATCAGGGGTCTATGTATGGCTCATGAGACACTTTGTTCACAGTAGCCTATGTGCAGGGTTGCCAGATTCCTCTGGTTTCTATCCACATAGTTTTTTCCCTACCAGTATTAACAAAGTGTCATGCACGTGAAGCGAGGTGTGTGCTAATTGCACACCACATTGATTGTGAGAGTTGTGCACTTCCTCTGCATCCAATCAAAGCGTTGCTGTGGTTCAATTGGCACACCCTGTAAAGTCTAGGTATGAAAGCTCAGTTAACAAAGTTACTGTCTTGATTATGAGAATGTTGAGGGCCACTCATGCAGCCTACTCACTAACATAGGTTGCTCATCACTGTTATAGCATAAGGACTAAGGAATTGCACTAAGGTGCAGTGCTTTGGAGAATGATGGTCCCTCTCTCCCACTTCGCAGGTGTACATTCCAAGACTTGTACTACTCCCACAGAAATAATTTGGCTCCAACTTTCTAGTGGAATTTCTCTTTTCTTTCAGGCAAGGCATTCCCTAGCTGTGTGCAGGGTCCATGGCAGAAATGATTTGCCATTCCCTAGGGATGGTTTTGCCTTCAGTATCACCTATCTCTTCCCCTCCATCCTTTTGGACGTTTAAAAATAAGTTATTTCCTAAATCACTTACATCTGTTCATTTCAACTGAGCAGACAATGCTCAGCCTCAGCCTCTCCATTGACCTGTTAGGAGGAATTACTACCAGACTACTAAGTAAACATTGGGATGAAGAAATAGAGCAGAAGGCTAGAAAAGGCAAGGGCACTGATTTGAGTTTTAGCACTGGAAACCCCCCCAAATTTAGATTTGGGTTCCGTTTTAACTGACTGTATGGTGTTGGAGGTAGGAATATTGGTTTGTAAAATCAAATTGTTTTGTAAAATCAAAATCAAGGATAATTCAGGTCCAAGTTTCATTTGATTCAAGTCACCAACGTTCTGGATAGTTTGGATAAAAGGCTCCAATTTTGACCCACCTCTTTTTGGTAATACAGAAGTGTCAAATTTTGAGTTGCATATAGCATTCTGGAAGCATAACCATTCCTACCTGTCTAAAAGGAGACTATTTTCATAGAATTGGAAGAGACCTCAATAGGTCAGTGGTGCAGTGTCCTGCACTCGAGGACTGTGTAATAACTAGGCCATTCCTGACAGATGGCTTTTGAACCTGCTCTTAAAAACCTCCCTAGACAATTTGTTCTAGTGCTTAACCACCCTGATGGGAAGTTTTTCTAGTGGCCACACTACACCTTCATTTTTGCAATTTAAGACCATTGCTTTGTGTTCTATGCTCAGAGGTTAACGAGAACAGTTTTTCACCCTCCTCCTTCTAACAACCTTTTGAGTTCTTGAAAACTGTTATTTTACCCCTCCTTAGTTTTCTCTTCTCAAGACTAAATGCAGTTTTTTCAATCTTTCCGCATAGACCCTGTACCCTAGCAGTGCCGTAACTAGGTATTTTTGTGCTGGGGCAATATATTAATTATGCATCCCCTCTCCTTAGATTAGAATGTGTCATGTTCTTTACGTTTGCAACTTATTATTTTTACTTATTGTCTTTTTCTGCCCCTGATTATGATGCTGCCCTTGTTACGGCCATGTTTCCTAGGCTTTTAATAATTTTGGACTATCTCCAGTTTGTCTGCAACTTTCCTGAAATGTGATGCTGAGAAATGGACATAGTACTCTAGCTGGGGCCTTATCAACACAGAGTAGAATGGAAGAATTTGTTCTTGTGTCTAGTTGATAGTCTTCTGGAACAGGCATGAGAAGGAGGATCTCATTTAATGAGGGGAAGCTCAAAAAAACACCACCACAACCTACAATGGATTAAATAGGCTTAGGAAAATTAGATAAGTTTAAGAACTTCTCTTTGTCTGTATGGATGTGGTGGTGGTTATGGTTCACTTAAAGTACAAGCAGAAGATGTTCTAATAAAGTCATAGAAATGTTCACTCAATAAACATAATACAATAACACAACAAAAGACAGAAATAAATGTCCTAGATACTTCGGAAGAGGGAACAAAGCAGACTTTTACTATGACAGTCCCAGGGTATAGTATGTATATTCATATCTGTAGCCCTGAGAGAGCTTGGGTATTCAGTTCTTTTTACTAGTACAGTTGGATCTCCCTGGTCCAGCACTCTTGGACCTGACTGGCCCTGAATGATGCAGTTTGCCAGATCAGGAGAGGTCATACTCTGCAGCTGGCCTCTGGGCTTTCCCGGGGGGCCTCCATCCTCCGCATCAAACTCCCCTTCTGGCTGCTGATGCCAGCTGTCAGGTTCCCCTCCCAGCTGCCTGCTCTGCTGTTGGCCCCATTCAGAAGGCAGTGGCAGTGGCTGGAGTCCCTGGTCCTTTAAATCATCACTGGAACCCCACGTGGCATGCCCCGAGTGGCTCTGTGCTCTGGAGTAGAGGTGCAGCATGAAACGGTCCGGATGGTGCTAAGGTATGGCTGACTTAGCTCTGCCCCTTCTGCCCAAGGAGCTGCCCCATCTGGAAGGGTGGAACTGGGCCCTCTACCATCTTGTTTAGTCACTTGGCAAGTCTGTCAGCCCTTCTGGATTGAAGTGCACCCCTTATTTACCTCCCGGGCTGGAGGAGCCAGGTCTCGCAATTTCCATGGTCTTCTCTTCACATGAAGCTAGGAAGTCTGTGTGTCTGCAACAATAATTAAACCATAGTAATGTATGGTTTATTTTGGCGGGGGAAGGGAGAAGTTGTTGCTATTGTTCATTCAGTTTAAGAGATGATAGTTTGTGATCACAATGATTTCTTGTCCCAGGAGGTTATAACATAACCCTCAATTGTCTGTTTAATAGCTGGGAGTGTTTTTGTTCTCTTGGGAATATCTGAAAGACAGTGAGTTCTTGATTTACCACAGTGCCTCTTCCCAGTTGACAGACATCAGACTAGTATCTCAAAATCTGGCCTCTGACAAATGGCAAATTAACACAACCACTTATCTCCTTAGAGACTTGCTCATTTTCTTTAGTCGACAGAATTTGAGGCTTATTATCTTTAGTGGGTCTGTTAAAGCAGTAATTAAAAAAAGGGGAAAAACCATTTGTAATATTTTATGTTCTCCCTTCTTTCTAGCTAGAAAATATTAGTTTTTTCAAACCAAGCAGCTAGCCAAATTTGGGGTCTTTTTGGTTGTTTTCTCTAGGAGAAATTGATGAGTGAGTCAGGTTTCTTGGAATTGGTTGTGTTTATTTAGAAGATTAAATGTTGACAACCCTGTTTTCCTGAACATGGGAGGAATCAAATACACCACAGTGGGCCCCTGCTCACTGCACCAAGTCATTGCAGCAGCACCCTCAGAAATGTGCTCTCTACGCCTTTTTTCACAATCATGCTATAGAACTCATCAGGCTGTGCTGGTGCTTTCTGTTCCCTGGTGCTTCTCCTTGCTGTCTCTTTCCTGACCTTCCACCTGCCCCCATACCTTTACCCAAAGCCATACTCAAGGAAGCCCTCATAATGACCTGGTGTACTTCCCTGGATCTGGACATTTTAACTTTTCAACCAAAGTATACCTTTGAAAAACTTGTGATTGTTTATTGTCATTAAAAAGACCCCATTACCCACTCAGACTGCCAATGGCAGATAAAAACACCCTTTACACCTGCTTAGAAAGTAGGAGTAAATGGCAAATTTAAATACTTGTGGGAGAAAACTCTCAACTTTACAGCTGTGTTTTACTCTCTCATATATGCATGGGAGTTTCATGCATGGATTAAAGGAACTTCCACATATATAACTGAGAGCAGAATTTGTCTTTTAATATGCCTTAGCGTTTAAAAAAAATCTGTTATCTGTATCTCTCCTTGGAGACAGCACTGGATCTCTGGAATACTACATTTAAGAGTGAACAACATCCTTGAATTGATTTTCATTTTATTTGTTTTTCTTCACAGCTTTTTATTGATTTTATGTGGGTCTGAATTCACTGGTAGCCATGTTCTTTCATCTTATAGGCACTAATGTGCATATTAACCTAAATGTGGATTGGAGATAAATATTTGGCTAGTCCATGAATTTCAGAAATGTTTTCTCTAACACGGGAAAAATATTTTTGCTTAAGCTTTTAATTTTTCCCGAGTTTTAAACTAACCCCTGTAAAATTAAAAAAAGAGAATTTCATATTTCTCTTCTTTTGAAAAGTATTTTACATTTGCTTGAATAAATATTGTCCTATGGAAGAAATCTGATTAAAAGATAGTTCCCCAACACTATGATGTCTCTAAGAATATTAAGGTATTAAAATACACATCCAATAAGCCAACAGGTGCATCCAGATCATTTTCACCAGTCCTAGAAAGATTTCTTTTCGCTCCAACTAACCCACACATATAAAAAACCTTTTGAGCTGTCATGCTAGTGTGGCAGAATTTAGTTTTCTTCTGAAGAGCTTACTAGTCCCATGAGTATAAAGACAATAGTACACTATCCAGAAAGCCAATAAATCAATTAGCTTTAACAGCCGGTGTTCAGGAAATGCATTTATTTTCTTCATTGAAAACACAGTTTTTACTTGTAGCCATACTTCATACTGTTAAGGTCAATTTTTCTTGTGAAAATTAAATCCAGTGGCTGAAAAACTGCTCATAAATTTCATACAGTAAAAAAGAAATGTACTTACTATGTAGGATCACAAGTTTGTTTTGTTTGCAATTATCCATCTTTAGCGTAATTGAGATTCAAAACAGCAGCTAATAGTCCAGCGGTGTCAAATTACTACTGCCTGTAACTTTACCTTGTGAAATATCAGTGAGTTATTCAGTTGCAACACAACTCCTAAAGCTCAGGTCATTTTAGAGCAATTAATTGAAAGAGGTGATTAATAGCTTAATAATGGGTTGTTCTGTGTTTAAAAAGTACAGGGAACACACGTAACAAAATTGCATATTATTTTCTATCCCTAAAATGTAATCTATTTGAAAAATAAGCTGTTAGCCTTTCTTACTCTTACTTTAGATGTGTATTTTGAGGCAATGTTTAAATCTATATTTTTAATAAATTGTATGAGCAGTACATGTCAAATGAATTCAAGGAGCATAACATGCCCGGCAGCATCTACCAAATATAACACTTAGCATTGATATAATATATACCATCTTCAGAGCTAATAATTTTTCAGTACAACACCTCCGTGATGTAGATAGGTGAATATTAATAACCTCACATGATGATGGAGTATATCTGGCTTTGCAGCTCCTGACAGGAGGCCCCATAGTCCTACTGCTTCCTGCCCCAAGAAGCAGCAAAATGACAGGAAAGAAACAGTGAAGACAGGTCCTGCAGGTCTCCCAAGAAAGACCTCATAAAACCAGCCAATCAGAGTCTATAAACCTCAGATAAAAGGTGCTGCGGGGCTTCAGCAGGTCAGTTCCTGGCTGGGACAAATTAATGGAAATTGCCTATCTCCTAGACTGGAAGGGACCTTGAAGGTCATCAAGTCCAGTCCCCTGCTTTCACAGCAGGACTAAGTACCATTCCTGACAAATTTTTGCCCCAAATTCCTAAATGGCCTCCTCAAGGATTGAACTCTCAACTCTGCGTTCAACAGGCCAATGGTCAAACCACTGAGCTATCCCTCCCTGAAATAATGAAGGGTGCTCCCCTCTGGCAAAAAGTAACTCAAGGGGCAACCACAGTTTTGTTTTGTTTTGTTTTTTCTGGCCACATTCATATAAGCTGGGTTTGCAGGGAGCGAAAGAACCTTAACCCCAAGGTAAGAGTGATGCTAAAGGGGGATGAATAAGAAGAGGCCCAGGGAAGAAGCATAAGTGATTGAAAAATCAAAATCAAGCAGTATGTAGCTGCTCTTTTGTAGGGTCCCTGAATTTTAACGTGGAGCAGTAGGTGAACTCAGGTTCCCATACTGCCATAGTGGCATAAAATGCATGGAAGGGTACAGGGCTTATTTGAGAGCCTGATCGAAACGCTGAACTTCAAGGGTCCAGTGCTGAGGCTGAAGATGCTAATGTAGGCAATGGGACTTTTCATTTATTAAATGCTTTAGTATTGTGGAAGGAGTTTGTGACTTGACTGAAGAACCAAGCCATGGAAGACCCACCAACATTGGCCAGAAGGCTGCAGGAATGCCAGGGGAGGAAAGAACAGTTAGTACTACACCCAGCTGCAAGGAAGTCCTCAAGAGGTGAATGCCTGCCCCATTTCACCCCATATTATAGATGAGAAGTTGAGGCAGAAATTTGTGCCCGAGGTTGCACAAATCAGTGACAGAAGGAGAACTCCCAACCCTATGTTCATTTCATGCTGCCTTGTAAACCTTAGTGTAACACAAAAATGTAAGGTGCATATCTTTAGAGTCATACAGCTGATGTGATTGTTGACAGGAACTATATTACGAAGGTACTGAACAAAAGGATTAATTTAGACATGAATATAAATGGGAGCTATTTGCTAAATGCTGACAAGGGCCCTATATTACCATGTAAACATAGCGCTGCAGCAATCTGAAATTGCTGGAGCAAGTTTGATCAAAGGTGGCCACTATTCTAGCTGGCTATTATTCTAGCTAATTAAGTCTGGAAGGCTCAACTCCTTCTGTTCCTTTTCCCACCTTCTACTGGCAAAGTGTGTGCACCCTAGTTAGCTCTGCACAAATCCACTCCACCGAGTGGAGGCAGTTGATCTGTCCTTCACCCTGCTCAACCTGAGAGAGTGAGATCTGCTTCACCGTCATGTTGTCTCCATTGCCTGGAAGCAGGGGAGGGACAAAAAGATTAGTATTAAGTTTCAAGTAAGGCAGTGGCTATTCTACTGTCTGTATAATGTCTCTAAGTATCTGTTCTGTGAACGGAATGTTCCAGAAATCTGAGCTAGGTGCTCATGCTGTTACTAGAACAGTTTCAGCTTTCCTGACAAACTTGACACTTGAGTGTTTGTTAAAACATTGCAATGTGTCAGGAGTAGCATCAAACATACAGAGCACAATTACTGCCTCTATATTCACTGGATTTACAAGAAGATTTCACAAAACAAGGCCTCAAGTTAGACAACAATGTGACATTTTCATGTTGGTAGGTCTGCCTAGGAAGTACCTAATGTGCAAAGAGAAGAGTCTCTCCATTTGGTAGGTACTGCATTATTCTAGGTATATAATGCATTTACATGATGCAGGGAAAAGAAGACTAAGGACATTTGAGCAGAAGAATGGTCATGCTGCGTCAAACCAGTTGTCCTTCTAGCCTATTCTCCTGTCTTACAACAGTGGCCAGTACCTGATATTTCAGAGGGAATAAACAGAACAGGGCACCTTTGTCCATAAACTTGATGATTCTCTCAAAGAATTCTATTTGGCTGAAACTCTCGTAAAGAACAGAATGATCACACGTATAGATGAATGTAATATGTTGGAGAGGAGTCAACATGGCTTTTGTATAGTGCCTCACCAATTTACCAGGTACTGGAGTTAAGCTAATTAGCCTGTAATTACCAGGATTGTTTGGAGCCTTTTAAAAAATGGGAATTATATTAGCTGATGTCATCAAATCATCTGGTTCAGAAGCTGATTTAAGTGATAGGTTATATATCACAGTTAGTTGGTCTGAAATGTCATATTTGAGCTCTGTAACAGGGTATAGCAGGTACCTCCATGACCCTGCCTGTGCCTTGCTCTAATAATCACTCATGAGGGTGTGTCTATACGGCACTGTAGATCGAAATAAGATATGCAGTTTGAGTTACGCACATTTTGTATCTTATTTCAATGTTATTTCGAAATAGCTTATTTTGAAATTTGGCGCTTTCTACACAACACTTATTTTGAAATAAATCACTATTCTGAAACATCCCTTATACCTTGTGGAATGAGGTTTACAGAGACTTTGGAATAGTGAGCCTGTTATATTTTGAAATAACAGGCATGCTCAAAGGTCTGGGTGAACAATGATGATAAAAGAGCTTTGTGAAATACAAAGATGTTTAATGCACTGAGGAAGTAAGCTGCATAATGCTGTGAGAAGCTCTATGTTTGTAGAGCTGGTGAATTGTAGCCCCAGTCTTTTTGTGACCTGGTACAGAATGAACAGTTAGAACATATGGTATCATTTCAAAATGGTAACACTAAAAATGAAAGAAAACAAAACAACAAAGATTACAACGATGTAGCAGTCTGGAATCCAGGCTTCCAGTCATGTGGGAGTTTAAAGAAATAATGACAGTTAGAACATTGCTAAAAATAATGGGATTTAGGATTCAATGCCTCAGGTGGCTTTTTTTGAAAATGGGGATAATAATGCCTTCATTTTACATACAGCTGAACAGAAGTACAAAGTGGTTAAGTGATTTGCCCAAGGTGACTCAGTGACAATCAGGTATCGCATCCAGGTATCTTGACTCCCGGATTCTAAATCACTAAATTGCACTTTAAGATTGTAAACTTGGATTGCTCGGTTGATCTGTGTTTGGAAGTAGACTTGATTTACCCAGTCAAGATTGATCTGGAGGAAGTCCTTTTAGAATAATTAGAGATAGCTAAGGGCAGCCATTAGTGTCATTTTCAGATAAGCTGCTCTTCTTCTTCTCTCTAGGGTGAAAGCTATTTCCTTCTTTTGCAGCTGAAGTTTTATTCGAGGCTTCACAATTGTCATTAGCATCCATGTAATCTAGAGTTACCATTCCAAACAGGTTGTTCAGGAAACTCTGAGAAGGTAGTAGCTCGTTTAAGAAAAAATCAGAGTGGGAGAATTAAGAAAAAGCAGGAAAGTAAAAAGATAATATGGTGATAAGGCCAAGCAGTAATAGTTGCAGCTGCTTTGTTTTTGAGCTAGCATAGTGAATTGCAGTAATGGTGTAAATACAAAATACATAAAGATATAAAGGCTTGAAGGTGTGAAGAGGCTTAAAGAAAGTGGAGAGAATGTAAAGTAGGAAAAGGAGAGATGTGAATGAAAATGTGCAAAATTAGAAAAAAAGTAAAAAAAGATTTACTCTCCTGAAGTCAGAAAATATTTAAAACTGAAAACCAAATCATGGTATTTCCCTGTTTTCATTTCCTGTCATTACTCTGCTATATGATAGAATTTCTGGAAATTTTGCTTCAGTGTCATTACATCCTATTGCTGACATTGGAAATAACATACAAAGGACCAGATCCACACCTAGTGTGTGTCAGTGTTGGTCCACTGTCGTCAATGGAGTTATTCTGATTTACACTGGCTGAGGAGCTGCCAGAGTATTTTTTTACAGTGTTTTCTTTAGTGAAGGATCATTTTGGAACGAAAGGCCTTTTTCTTAGGTACTGGTCAGCAGTGAGGAAGGCAGGAGAGGAAAAAGCCACATTTTGGCTCCAGTTAATGTAACTTTTCAGTTGAGTTTTGAGAGGAGCCCTCATACTCACTCAGAGATGCTAAACCAAAATCTGCTGTTGCTAAATTGGGCCATGCAAAAAGAGATGAGACCTGGAGGTGGTTGACTCTGTGGAGATTTCCAGATTTGTCATGTAGACTTTTGGAGGGCCTGACACTCTGCATTATTCTTTATTGATGCCTTCTCATCTCTACTTTCAACTCATTACCTCTGAATAGTAAAATTCAAAATTACATAGGTGTTGTCTGGGTCACTTGGATAATTAAATCTGACTGTCACTTTCATTTCATAGAAGCAGCTGTGGTGCAGTGCAGCTAGCACAGGGATGATAAGGAGATTAATCATTGACTTGCTGTTTGACCGTAGTCAAGCTCTTCAGCTTCCATATGCCTCGAACAAAGTAACTTCCACCATAAACCAAATTGGGCCATATGGTTTTGCTCACTTGCCTTTGAAAAGCACAGATAATGTAGTTTTTTGTGCATGTCTACACTACCAGCTTTGAGGAAACTGTGGGCATATGTCTCCGCAACCTGGAAGTTACACCTTCAGCTCAGAGTTTAGACATAGCCTTAGTGTTGTGTGCTTGGAGTGCTATTCAGTAGTAGAAACAAGTAGACAAATTAAAAACTCAGCAATTAAATTGGGCAAGCACTGCCTAAATTCAGAATTTGGCTTTAAGCTGATTTCCCATTAAAGACAGAAAATGACCTGTCTGTGGAAGATAAAAGACAACAGAGTCTGTTGAACACTAACGTAATTTGAAGTCTTTCTTAGTGAGATGCTGCATTGAGAGCCATGCAAGCACAGATGTAAACAGATCCAGTCTCAATCTAACTTTTTATTGACAAACAGGACATTCTCTGACTTGCTATACCTATAGGTATACAATTGGGGGAGTTCTATTACTTACTCCAATAATGTACAGGTTGGACCTCGCCAGTCTGGTACCCTGGGGACCTGACTGGTCATGAACGAGGGGATTTGCCTGACCAGGAGAGGTCCCCGCCCTCCTGGCCTGTGCTGCCACTGGCTGAGGGCTCCAGCATGCCCCCCCTTTTGCTCCAGCCCTCTGGGGCTCACTAGATGCCACCGGCCCTGGAATGCCACAGCCAGAGCTCCACAGCTGGGGCAGAAGTCTGCGGCTGCCTGGTTCCACAGCTGGTGCTGAAGCTGCGCAACTGGGACAGAGATTCACAGCTGCCTGGCTCTGCAGCTGGTGCTGGAGCTGCGGAGTCAAGGGCTGGGGTGGAGGGCTGGAGCCAGAGCTCTGCTGCTGGGGCCAGACCTCCCTGGCTGCTGCTGAGGCTAGGGCTGGAGCTTTCCGGCCACTGGAGCCAGAACAGGGACAGAGAGGAGCTCCATATCTGCCACTAGGGCCGGAGATCCCCTCCGTGTTTTTCCCCACAATGCATACGGGGTTCCCGGCTGGGTTGGCAGTGCTCTGTATGGCGCCCCCTCTTGCCCCACCCTCAGACCTTCCTGTTCCTGGGCTCTGCGGTCCAGGAACATCTGTGGTCCTCACAGTGATGTGTCTTGTGTAAGTAACGTTGTTTAACAAGTGTGTAAATTTTAATATTACACAGACCTGAATGCACAATGCTAAGTATAAACTCAATGCATGAATAAATGGGAACTGCTTGAAAAAGACCCTGAATGATTTCTTTGTGATTCTTTGGGTGCAAATTTCTAGATCATGCTGAATTGTGATATTGTAATCAAATCAATATATGTTTGTAGTTGGGTCTTGCTCTATTTCCCTACTAAATACTAATACTAAAATGACAAAGGAGGAAAGCAAGGGCACAATAACAGGCCAATAACTACATCTCCTCCAAGATTACACTTGTCACTTCTGTGGGAAAATTTGCTGGTCTCAAACTGGGCCCTTCAGCCACCTGAAGACCCACCAATAAACCACCTGGGTGGAGATCACCCTCCCACTGAGGATTAGCAGAAGGAGAGAGAGTCTAAAGATTTCTGCTGTGCAGTAGATAGTGTTGCTGATGTTGATTCTGAAACTATCATAGTAAATTAATGAAAGTTAGATGTTAGCTTTGCTAGATATGACAGATGTGTTTCTGCATCAGACTTAACTGTGATTCACCCCCTTTTTTTTTGGTTTCAATGAAAGTCTCTTTCCCATGATCTTTACTGTGGGCTTGCTTCTTACAAAACAAGTGGTGCCTGTCTAGCACTGCCACAAGAAGCATTTTTAAATGTAGTTGGCTAGGGTTTTTTTTTCTGATTGTCCTGTTTTGATCTCGTAGGCTGAAGTCCTCTCTTCCAACAACTGAATAAACTATTCAGTCAAGTCATTGTGGCCATGGTTAAACGTGTGATTCCATTTAACTTAATTCTTGAAATTCTGATGAAGGAAACAATTGAACATTATCACTAGCAACCTGGTATGTGGGACGTATTATTTAGCTCTGAAAAGGTCCCATGAGATCTATGCATATTTGCTTTCATGAAAGCCATATATAGCCTTGACTATTCCCAGTGAGAGTTGTTACCTTATCTGGTGCATTTTGTAATATTTGCTGCACAGTACATTTAGACAACTTTTCTATTGGTTTGTCCATTTTTGGCCAGCAAGCATGAGTTCTTGCTGAAGTTTTCATTTTAGCTGTCTCTGAAATATCAATTTTTCAGCACTTTTTGCAGCTTTCTCAGACTGACTGACCCCCACACTGCACACAGAAAATGTGTCCCTCAAACAGTAGAATGGGAGATAATACAATTGTTTTCAGACTGACATTTGTTCTCACTAACCTCATATTCTCATGATAAATTAGGATAATCCCTAATTTTTTTCTCTTACTACAGCATTGCAGAGATGCTCAGTAAAGTCTCTATTTGAGATATGTTAATTAAATCCACTGACTGTATCCTGCAAACTGATGCTATACTATTCAGTTATATGAATGCTTTGCTCTTCTACAGCCAACTTCATACTGGTTCTTGTTGAGGAACAAAGCCCAGCATTGCAAACATGCAAACGTCATTATGGGAATACCTTTTCTGGGACTGAATAAAGATGTCAGACTAATAGTCTGTTATTGAGGTAAAAGGTCAACTATATAAATATCAGAGAAATTTCTTAATACCCGCAAGCCAAATGGAGGGGCTCTTTGTATATTTGCTCATAATTGTTTTCAGCTGATGTTAACAAACGAGATGCAAATACAACTAACAGGTCTTTCGAAGTTGTCAGGCAGAACAGGCTCCATAACTGCTCCTGTGCACTGGGGTTAGCCATTATAAATCAGTCTCTGGGGAAGTACTAGGACAGTAGAATTCCTATCTTCCTTAAATAGTTCTGCACAGGTTAGCTGCTGCTATATTTAATTTTTCGGAAATAGAGCATTCATGATTGTTGCAAGTTTTGGAAAAAAAGCCTTTTAATTTATTATTATTATTATTGTAGAAAATAGGGAAGATCTGTTCCTTCCCTAGGTATGGATGTCACTGGATCATGTTTTGCTCCCTGGCTCAGTTCATGTTTCCCAGCTCTGTTCTGGTCAAACGAAGACTGGAATAGGAAGATCACTGCTTCCAATTCCAAAACGCTCTGTTTTCATTGGCTTGCCTGCTTCCTACCAACTCACTTCCTGCTTCCTTAGCATTCCTGGAAACTCTCTAGGACCCACTGTCTATGGTTTTACCCTTTCACGCAATTTGTTAACTGAATGGTTGGAATGACCAGAAAAGGATATTACCTTTCCATTTCATCATACTCCCCATTTCCAAGCAGATGGAATATAAATATTTTGTTCCTGCTAAGGAGCCTGAGTACCTCTATTCCCACCTACTCCCCAACTCCCTGGTGGTGGAAGCCATCAACCACTATGAGAGGCAAGGTGAGCTGGAGGCAACCCAGAAAATAAAGACTTGAAGAGACTGAATTTATTTGGACGTAAACTTTATTTGTCCTCCATCCTTCAAGTATGGGTGGCAAATCACCAGGCCTTCATAACTTTCTATGACATAAACATGTATCAGGCTGCAACAAAATTTGAGCCTTCTCTCCTGGAAGACTTGAAGAAAGAGCTTCAGGCCCTGGTGGAGGGGCAACTAGGATAGCACTCCAGGTTGCTTTGGATGTTGTAAGTGCAGCAGCCCATAATATGTTGTCGGCTGCCTCCATATGGAGGGCGTCTTGGCTGCTTCTCTTCACTGAGGCAAGCAGTCTATACAGGATTTCCCATTCAAAAGTGCTGCCCTGTTTACAGAGCAGACAGACACTAAGCTGCATGGCTTGAAGGACTGCTGCACCACCCTCCTCACACTCTCGGGGACTGTGTGCAAAAAGTTTAAACCACACACTCCCCCTACTCAGCCTTCCAATCCCATCAGGACACAGGTAAGAAAAATTTGAGGGGTTCAGGAAGAGAAAGGCCAGACCTCAATCTTCCTCCCAGATGGGATTGTCCCATCCCAAGGATGCATCCAAGTGTCTCTTTTGAGGATACGCTTGAGGATGACATGCCTCTCAGACCACCATGAGATCCTTCCCTTGAGGTGTTCTCCCTCCATTTGCACCCCTTCCTCCCTGCATGGTGTTTCATTACTATGAACCATTGTGCCAGCAAGAGTCTGACAGAATTGGTTTGCTAGTCTGATGAGCCATGCAGTGCTTCCTTCATGGACTTTCCCACTCTGCCCAGACCTGTTTTCTCAGGACCACGACCACCTTTTCTACCTGGACCTATAGCTGCTTCACCTCATGGCATGGCTGCTCGATGGCTAAATATGGAGGAATAGTTATACGCTGCAGTGGTTCAGCAGGTCCTCTTGGGAAGCCACAAGCTGTCGACCAGACAGATGTATGTGGCCAAGTGGAGTTACCCTGATGGAGGCTCTATTTTGACCATCCTCGATTATTTTCTCTTCTTACAGGAGGGCAAGGTGCTTGTGCACCTAGCAGCAATCTTGGCCTTCCCTATCAGTAGTGCTAAGGGAAAATTTTCTCACACTGATGCATGTGGTGAACACATGCGCACGCATGAATACACACACACACACACACACACACACACACACACACACACACACACACACACCCCTGCATTGAACGGACCTGAGCAACACATCTTGAAGAACATCAGTTATGGAAACAGGTAACTAACTGTCTTTTCTGTTTTATGCCTGAAAACACTAATAACTTTGATAATCTACACAGGAGATAATGGCAGCATATCCTGTTCCATTTTTAAAAGATTCCCAGCCACTTGAAGTTTTCCCAAAATGATATCCATAGATATTTATAGTGACTGTCACTGTTGGTAGCATGGTATCTCAATGAACAGTTTTAGTTCTTTTATTCTTTCTGATGTTGTCACAGATTTTCACATACAAACATGTATGTCTAGTCTTACAGGACTTTGTATGCAGTTGAGGTGTTCCCCTGTTTTTTTTCACATAAACAACTGTAAAGAAGACATAGCCAGGGAGAGAAATAACAGATAAGGGAGTCTGTACCAAAGAACCAATTATTGTAGACAACATTTTAAATAAGTTACAGACACAAACAGTAAAGTCTACCTTTATGTACCTGAAAGTCATGACAGTGACACTTAGGGTACGTCTAGACTACATGGCTCCGTCGACGGAGCCATGTAGATTTGTTGTTTTGGCAAAGGCAAATGAAGCCGCGATTTAAATGATCGCGGCTTCATTTACATTTACATGGCTGCCGCGCTGAGCCGACAAACAGCTGATCAGACGTTCCCCCTGTCGACATCAAAGCCCTTTGTCGGCAGCCCCGGTAAACCTCATTCCTCGAGGAATAACAGGGCTGCCAACAAAGGGCTTTGATGTCGGCAGGGGAGCGTCCAGACTAGCGCGCAAGCCGACAAACAGCTGACTAGCTGTTTGTCGGCTCAGCGCAGCAGCCATGTAAATGTAAATGAAGCCGCGATCATTTAAATCGCGGCTTCATTTGCCTTTGCCTATGTGTCTAATCTACATGCCTCTGCCGACAGAGGCATGTAGTCTACACACAGCCTTAAATAGCAAATGAAAATATCTCAGTAAGTTTTGCAGCTTTATAGTGTGATTTTCTTTAAAAAAAAATCATCATTTGGTATCTCCTGTATGTGAGTTACATCTGTAATGCATAATGAAAAGGTAGAAGTTGCATCTACTGCAGAAGATATTGAGTATCAGCATTTTGGAAATCAAAAGTACAAAAATGGCAGAACTTGCTTAGAAAAAAATCATGCTTATTTAAACATCTTGGGCTCATAATTGTTTCACCCAAATATGTTGAGCTTCACTTTTATGTAAAGATAGGGCTCCATTAACATTGATGATAGTACCAATGTCTCTTGTATACTTCTATTTTGTTGGCAAGCATCACAAATACTACCTGAAAAGATGCGTGAGTGGGGATGCCAAAATACTGTGAATTGAAAGAGGCAGGGAGGGGAAAAGAAAAATGTGATATAAGCACAAAATGGGCCTAGAAGCAGAGGAAAGGGATTATTATATTGGAGCTCAAGCAGGAGCATGAAGCACATGGTACAATGATAGCAATATTTTATTGGTTAATCAGTATGGTTAATTAGTTAATTATGTTCCCATAATATAAGAACTAGGGGGTCACCAAATGAAATTAATAGGTAGCAGGTTTAAAACAAACAAAAGGAAGTTTTTCTTTATGCAGCACACAGTCAGCCTGTGGAACTCCTTGCCAGAGGATGATGTGAAGACTAGGACTTTAACAGGATTCAAAAAAGAGCTAGATGAATTCATGGAGGTTAGGTCCTTCAATAGCTATTAGTCAGGATGAGTAGTAATGGTGTTTGTCTGGAAATGGATGACAGGAGAGGGGTCATGTGATGATTGCTTGTTTTGTTCACTCCCTCTAGAGCATCTGGCATTCGCCACTGTTGGCGGACAGCAGGATACTGGGCTAGATGGACCTTTGGTCTGACCCAGTATGGCCATTTTTATGTTCTTACAGTACTACTCCAGGTATAGTGGTATAGTGGAACTTATAATAATAATTCTTTAAGTCCCTGCCAGATCTGTAATGGGGACAGAGGATAGAATACGCAGGATTTTCAGAAGTGTTTATATTTGACCCAGATCTAATCCCATTAAAGCCAATGTTAAACCTCATATTGGCTTCAGCGGGATCAGAGTTAAGTCAGTGCTTAAATGCTCACCTTTACCATATACAGACAGCTGGTGAGTTGCTTCTGGAAGGTAACTACTGGGGCATAGTAGTGAGGCAGCTCTGACTTACTATGTATGAGGAACACTCTACAGGGATCAAAGAACAGGTCATGAGAATAGATGTTTATATCGGTAGGTGTTGGGCCTATACACAAATAGCCAATTCCCCTAGAAAGTGGAGGCTATGTCTCAGTAGCAAGTGAATCTAAGTTGTCATAGCAAGAGGGGCATGCTTGTAGGAATCCACCACAATAAGACGGAAACTGCTTGATGTAAAAGCGAGGCATGAAAACATTCACAAATGGGGAATGGAACTCCTTGCAATTAGGGTCAAATACATCTCTCTCTGATGTTGCTGTAAAGCATCCAGGAAACAGCCACCTGAAATGTTGTACAGCTGGATGAAAACTATTTGGATTTTGTAAGTGGGTTGGCGCAATCATCATGGTGCACAAACGCTTAGGGCAGATCCAGGACTTTTTTCCTTGGGTGATTGGCTGGTCTGAAATGCTGTAATACAATGTATGGCAGAAAACTGCTGGGCCTGCCTGGATTATTAATGGCAGATATAAGAAGCATCTGGAATGGAGGGAGCTGGTATTTACACACCAAAGCAAATATTTGATACCTTAGTTATCCAGGGACAGCTGGGGACTGGACATATTTTTGGCTGATTGAGGAGGAAACTGTTAACTCCCTGGGAACTCAGCTGGAGAGGTGGGAGAGGCAGGCAAGCTAATTGCTGGCACTTTCTTGTTACGGATTTCCAATGAAGGTATTTGTTACAGGTGATATAGTCCCATGACAAACCAGAGTTGGAAGCTGCGGAAAGGCTGTGGTTCCTAATGTCTTGTATAGCAGTGAGACAGCTCCTCCCTCTTTTATCCACCTCCCCCTTAATCATAATACAAAAGGAGAGTGATGGGATCCTAGCAATGGATTGGGACGGGGAGGGCCTTCCCAAATAAGTGAAAATGATAAAGAAAAACACAATGCCTGGGCTGACCGTGTTATTACTGGGTGTTCCCAGTGATGTTAAAGTGTGGAGTAATTAACTCACATTTACTGTATCTTGTCATTCTTCCTGTGTGATGATGACAATGAGAAAATGGAGCACATGGTAAGGATACACCAAAGTTATGAACCAGAAGGAATGTGAAATGCTAGAAGAGCATTGAATTGAGATTACAATCTACAGGTTGTGCCCTGATATGGGACAAAATTCATACTCAACCTTCACTTAAGCGACTTCCCACTCACTTACCCAGCATACAAGCCATACATTTACTTCAACATGTGTTTTATGCTGATGTCCTCTTTCTGCCCTTCTTTCCTAAAGTGAAGACCTGAGACATTTACTTCAGAGGGAGCTGTATTTGATCCTAACTGCAAACAATCCCATTCCCCATCTATGAATGTTTTCATACCTCACTTTCACATGGAGCAGTTCTGTCTTATTGTGGTGGATTCCTACAAGTCTTTAATGCCATAGAACAAAACTGGTGATATATATTTGTTTTCATTGTAGCCTGGCTTCTTTTTGGAGAAGGAATGTGTGAAAATGATGTTGATTATTCTCATGTTTGCTTACTAAAGCCAGGAATGATATTCCCTATTGTATTTCACCAAGGATTACACATTGCCTCATGCACCCAGAGTTGGAGAATTTGAAAGCAGTGTCTGGTTGGTCCATGCATGTGTCCTGATTCATTTCATAGTTCTGTCTGAGGCAATAAAAGGTGGAAAACTACTGCATCCCTACTACCTTTTTACTTCTACATAGTTCAGGTTAGAACCTTCAGTGTCCAAACCTCTGAGGGAATTTTATTTATTTTGACAAATCCCACCTCTCCAACCAGAAGACCTAGAAGTGAGGCCTTAAGAAATTCTGTAGCCATGAAAACCACATCATGGACAGTGAAATCTGACCTCCCATGTGAAATCTGATTATTGGGGAAGGGAGGCTTTTACCATTTTCTGAGCTCTAGCTGATCCTGGATGAGCTAGGGAGGGGTAGGACTTCTTTCCCTGCAAGGCCCGTCACAAAGTCAGTCAGATCCACATCTATGACCCTCTTCTAGCTGCAGGAAATTCCACAGATGTGCGGCCTTCAGAGCCCACATTTGCTTTTGCATTTTCTTCTGAGCTGGGCTCCCAGCCAGCAGTCCCAATGTCCTACACATCATCCTGCCCACCGATGCCCATTCCGAATGTCCCATGTCCCATCTTCCAGTGGTCTGTGCATGCAGACACTAGGAGCAAATGTGAAAAGAATAGCCTTAGAGACAGAAGAGTCCGCATCAAAATCACCCTTGTGTTCAATTTTGAAGGAGGGGGCAATTATGTCTACAATTATTTGCCTAAGAACCCAAGCAATTCCCATACATTATTCAAAAGTGGAGTCTGCTTGCATGTTGCTAAACAGGGCTGTCACGAGGGAGGTACGAGGCACTGGGGCGATCTCCATTGCAATGCCCCAGGCCCAGGGCCTGGAGCAACATCCCCTCCCATGCTGCAGGCCCTGCCAAGGCTTCACCCCATCCCCTTATCTCCTCTCCCTAGCAATACAGCCCAGGGGATTATAGGGGCCTGGCATGGAGGCAGCTGGGTTTGCCTCATCCCCACTCACTATGTGGGCAGCTGGAGCTGGAGTGGCCCATCAGCCTGCTCTGCTGTGCCCTGCCATACTGCCCGTCTGGTTCACTGTGACTCATTGTGCATCACTCGGGAACCAGAGTGCTCTGAGGCTGGAGCACTCTGCTTCTTCCTGCCGCTGAGAAGCCACATGCAGCAGAATGGGAGAGGAAGGCGGAGCGGGGCAGAGCAGAGCAGGCTGCCCCAGTGCCTAACACCCATGTTGTGATGAGTTGGGGGGGGGGTTGGAGCAGCCACTGCAGGGCCCCCAGAAGTGTGGGACCTGGGGCAGCTGCCCTTATTCATCGTATAGATGGGATGGTTCTATTGCATGAACCTTATGCCTCTTTTGCCTACAGGTTGAAAACCAGAGGTCTCTGGTCCAGTGGGTCCATGGATGTTCCAGAACCAGAGTGCCAGTGGAGGGCTGGTGGCAGGGCAGAGTGCTGCCAGCCCAGGGCTGGGAAGCCTGATGGGACCAGCAGGGGTGGCAGAAGGCTCTGACCAACAGCCAGGCCAGGTCTGAAAGGGGGCAATGGAATGGGGGCCAGAAATGACCTTGCTGCATCTGGGAAAATCCCTCATCTGGTCAGGTCCCAAGGATGCTGGGCCAGCGAGGTCAACCTGTTGCATTATTTTTTGCATAATTCACCATGTTCTTGTTTGTTACATAGGTTGTCTAAATTCTGCAGTAAGTCAAAATACTCTTAGGGTACGTCTACACTACAGCGCTAATTCGAACTAACTTAGTTCGAATTAGTTAATTCAAACGAAGCTAATTCAAACTAACGCATCTAGAACTAAAAACTAGTTCGAATTAGCGTGTTGCTAATTCGAACTAGCGCGTCCACACTGATTGGACGCAGGGGCGCATTTAAGGGCGACTGAAACAGGTTCTGGCAGGACATCAGGTCAGTAGTTGCTTTGTGTGGCTGCTGTCTGAGGCTATCTGAGGCTCGAGCTTAAAGGGACCCCCCTGGACAGCCGGTTCTCAACTTTTCCTGCTTGCTTGCCAACCTCGCCGAGGGACAGCAAAGCGTTGGTCTCTGTGCTTCCCTTCGGGGACGCCGCCGCAGGTGGCAACATGGAGCCAGAGCTCGCCCTGCACCTTCTGGTGCACTTTCTGGACTTGCTGCTGCAAGCCAGCCAGCTATGGCTCGAGGCTGCCTGGCACCTCCTGGTGCACCTCAACCCCCTGCCTCTCCACCTGGCCGCCCTGGGGGCCGTGGAGGAGCCGCGGTGGCGCCCCAGCACCGGCGTGCCCCGCCACATCTGGCGTCTGGATACCAGCAGCGACTGGTGGGACCGCATCGTCTTGGAGCGCTGGGAAGACCGACAGTGGACCCAGAACTTCAGGATGAGGAGGGACACCTTCCTGGAGCTCTGCGAGTGGCTCGCCCCTGCTCTGTGCAGAAGGGACACTCGCATGAGGCCCGCCATCCCCCTCCAGAAGCGGGTGGCCATCGCCCTCTGGAAGCTCTCCACGCCGGACAGCTACCGATCCGTTTGGAACCCGTTCGGCGTGGGGAGATCCACCGTTGGAGCGGTGCTCATGCAGGTATGGCACTCATCGGCCACTGCGCCAGGAGGGGAAGGGGGGCTGCGAGGAGGGGATGGGCCACCCCAGGGACAAAGGGGGGGCAGGAGGAGGCGAAAGCACCCCGCACCGGAGGGGTCGGGCTGTCCCGGCCGTACTACATGCCGCCAGGAGGGTTGCTTCCGGGAGTGGGGTGCGGGGCACTGCCAGGGCACGAATGCTCCCAGCCACCCGGGCCTCCCACTGATTGGTGCTTTGCTGTGTCTCTCTCCGCAGGTGGTCAAGGCCATCAACCGGGTGCTGCTCCGCAGGGTGGTCCGCCTCGCCGACCCCGATGCTGTCATCCGGGGATTCGGCGCCCTCGGCTTCCCCAACTGCGGGGGGGCCATTGATGGGACGCACATCCCCATCCGTGCCCCGGAACACCAGGCGTCCCATTACATGAACCACAAGGGGTACTTCTCCATCCTCCTGCAGGCCGTGTGTGACCACCGGGGACAGTTCACGGACATTAATGTGGGCTGGTCTGGCAAAGCACACGACGCCCGGGTGTACCGCAACTCCTCCGTGTGCCAGCGGCTGCAGGACGGGACCTTCTTCCCCGACCGCCACATCAGGGTCGGGGACGTGGACATGCCCGTGTGCCTGGTGGGGGATGCCGCCTACCCACTGCAGCCGTGGCTGATGAAGCCCTACACGGGGCACCTCAATCCCTCCCGCCAGGCTTTCAATGCCAGGCTGACCAGGGCCTGCATCGTGGTGGAGGGGGCCTTCGGGCGACTGAAAGCCCGCTTTCGATGCCTCCTCACCTGTCTGGACCTGGCCGAGCACAACATCCCTCCCGTGGTGGCAGCATGTTGTGTGCTCCACAATTTGTGTGAGCGAAAGGGGGAGGCTTTCCTGCCAGCCTGGATGGCTGAGGCTGACCGCATGGCTGGCCACTATGGTCAGCCCCGCACTGCCGCCGTCCGGGAAGCCCAGCGGGGGGCCATCCGGATCCGGGAAGCCCTGCGGAAGAGCTTCCTGGTGGAGGAGGAGGACTGACCTCTTCCTTGCATGCCCCACTGGGGCCTTCTTCCACCCTACCCCCCTACCCCTTTCCCCTCCCTACCTACTGTCAAATAAAGATACCTGTTTTTCAAACAAAAACATCTTTTTATTTTACATAACTGGGGTGGGGGGAGGGAGGGAGGAAGAAGGGTGGGAGAGGAGAGAGGGAAACCTGGGACGAGGGAGCAGGAAGGGGAGGGAAGGGAGGAAGGGAAAGGAAAGCTCAGGGGTGAGGGTCTGGCTGCCTCTCCTGTCTCGCAATGCTGTGGGTCTGGGGGCGTCGGTGGGGAATGGTTGTGGAGGGTGGGGCAGGAGGGATGGGGGGTGTGGAGGAAGCAGGAGCGGGAGCAGGAGGGAGAGCAGGGGGAGCAGGGGGAGGAGGAAGAGGAGCAGGGGGAGCAGGAGGAATTGGGAAGCGGTCCAGCAGACTCTGGAGGTGGCCTCGCAGGGCACGGCCCTGCTCCTCCAGTGCCTCCAAGCTCCTCCGGCGCAGCCTCAGGTCCTCCTGTACCCAGTGGTCCTGGAGATGGAGCTCTTGCTCCAGGAACCGGAGGTGCAGCCTCTGGTACTCCTCCTGGTTCCTGGCTCTCCTGCTTGCCCGGGCGCGGGCGGCTGCTGCAGGCGGGGTAGTGTTCCCTGCAGGCCCAGCTGCTGCGGCTGTGGTGAAACAAGACCAGCGGTCAATTACCCCAGGGGCACAGGTGTGTGAAACCCAGCTCCCCTCTGCAAGGCCAGGGCCCCTGCAGGATCCCCAGCTGCTGCTCTGTGGTGGGCAAGGCCCAGGCGCACGGTCTCGGGGCTCCCTCTCGCCCCAGGCCCCCCGTACACATAAGGGGAGCACGATGGTACTCACAGGTGGACGCCTCCCCGGCCTTGGACGACACAGGCGAGCGGCTCTGTGGGGTGCCTCGGGGATCCCGGGTCCTGGGCAGGCTGCCGGCAGGCTCCTGGCTCTCGGAGCCCTCCTCCTCCTCCTCCATCTCTGGAGCGGTCCCTCTGCCCCGGGGTCTATCACATCCTGGGGGGCAGGGACGGCATGAGCCCGCAGGAGGTGGTCCAGAGCCTGGAAGTGGGGCACGCCTCCGGGTCGGCCCCTGGCAGGCAGGCCCGGGAGTAGGACTGCCGCAGGTCCTTGATTTTGCAGCGCACCTGCTCCCGGCTGCTCTGGTGTCCCCTGGCGGCCAGGCTGGCAGCCATGCGGCCATAGACTGCCACATTCCTGTGGCTAGTGCGGAGATCGTGGACATTGGAGGCTTCCCCCCAAACCTCGATGAGGTCCACGATCTCCGCACTAGACCACGCGGGCGCCCGCCTCTTTCAGCCCCGGGCAGGGTCCTGGGAGCCGCCAGGCTGGTCCCGGGAAGAGGGGGAGGGCTGGGTGTCATCGGGTGGCTGGCTCATGGGGTGTTAGGTGCAGGGTCTGCTGGCACGGGTGCTGGCAGCCTTGCAACTGGCACAAACTGTTTAGCCAGCCCGTGGCCCTTCAAGGGCTCCGGGGCCGGGAGGGGGGCAGTAGAGTTTGCCTGGTGTTGGCCAGAGTGGCCACCAGGGCAAGCTGGGAAGGGCTATCCTCCCATTAGTTTGAATTAAGGGTTTACACAGCCCTTAATTCGAACTAGTAAGTTCGAACTAGGCTTAATCCTTGTGGAATGAGGATTACTTTGTTCGAACTAAGCGGTCCATTAGTTCGAATTAAATTTGAACTAACGGAGCGCTAGTGTAGCGCCTATGAAAGTTAGTTGGAACTAACGTCCGTTAGTTTGAACTAACTTTGTAGTGTAGACGTACCCTTAGGTATCTTCTGTATCCAAAGGCTGAGTGACATGCATACAATGTACCAATTCCACCAGGTACTACATCTACCAGACAACGAAAAAAGGCATGTAAATAGAAATATCAGAATGGTGCCCAAAGTAATATATCTGCTTTTAAAATATTATATACATGCACATATGTGTATCTGTTGATGCCTACTAAAATAGATAGCATTTATGAGACAGGTATATACAACATAGTGGAAGGACAGACATTCACAAATTGATCATAAAATGAATACAAAAATATTTTTTTCTGTTCACTCTCATATGTGGTGCTAAATTGTATTTTCTTTGTGAACTGCCATCGAGAGAGAAGGAACTTATATTCTGAACTATACGTGTAACATGTCAGAAAAGAACCTGTTCCTATGTTCCTTGCATATTCAAATCTGTTTTTTATGCACACACAATTCAAGATCTGGCCTGTAGTTAGCAATATGTACTGATTAATATCAAATATTTTTGTCACTGGTTACATATGAATTTGTTTATTAATTAAAAGAACTTGAACTACAACCAGAATTCTCAGCTTCCCCAAGAATGCAAAAAGAGATTAACATAGTTTTTATGTTTCTGCTATTTCAGCTTGCCATTGATCTATAGTTTATATCGTGGCATATAAAAGGTATCATACTTTGCTGAGCTGGTTTAAAGAGAAATTGACACTATTACTGTTCCATGACTAGGGTAGCAGAATGGATAGGCTAATAGCAGAGAACCAGGAATCTGCCTCTACATATCCTTTTGGAGACCAAGGACATCATTCCCCTGTATTTGATCCAAGTCCTGTATTTGATCCAAGACTCTAAGCTGTGTCACACGCTAAGCTGAGATCAAGTGTCTAAATTTCCAGACTGGCTGTTCTTCCCATGTGCCTTTTTGGTGCAATGACTTCCAGGCTGTGTCTACACTGGCACGATCTCGTGCAAAAGCGGCCACTCTTGTGCAAAAACTTGCTGCCTGTCTATACTGGCCACGTGTTCTTGCGCAAGTACACTGACTTTCTAATGTATGAAATCAGGGCTTCTCACACCAGAACTCTGATGCTCCTGTTCAGGAATAAGCCCTTTTGAGCAACTGTTTTGCGCAAGAGGCCAGTGTAGACAGGCAACATGGATTTCTTGCGCAAGAAAGCCCTATGGTAAAAATGACCATCAGAACTTTCTTGAGCAAGAGAGCGTCTACACTGGCATGGATGCTCTTGCGCAAAAGCACATGCCAGTGTAGACGCTCTCTTCTGGAAGCGTTTTTGCAGAAGAACTCTTCCGCAAAAGATTTTTTGCATGAGAATGCACCAGTGTAGACGTAGCCCCCATTGTATAAGGGTCCTGTCTTTTAACTATTACAGCAAGTTAGAGGTTAGAGCTCAATGTCCATAAAATGCAGAAAGCATTAGTTTGTCCAAGATTGAGCCCATCCTGTCTGCTGCTACCTCATCTGTAAGCCAGGAGAGTGATTTTATTTTAGCTGACATGAAAAATTCAGAAACATATCTAGAATAATGAGTTGCCACAGCTGAATATATGGAAGAATGTCTGTTTTTGGCAAGAACTTTGATGACTCTAAAATTTGTAGAGAAATTTAAAATCCTTATTGGAGTGAATTGATTAGTGAGATTTAATTTTACTTTTAGCTCTCTGATATTGTTGTAAATATATTTCATCTATAAAGCATAAAAAAGTACATTGATCTGACAGGATATAAATTATTTTCTTTTTGCCACCATGGCTTGAGGGACTTATTGAAAGTCAGTTGTACTATTTTTTGCCCCCAAGATGTGTAATATATATTTTAAGGAAATGTGGATTACTGTAAGACACCTATATTATTTGTGTGATTAATATTAGTGTTACTGTGAATGAGGTCTTGTGGTCCAACTTTGCTCTTATAGTGACTTAATCATTTCTCACAACGGCAAAGTCATCTTAATAAAACATTCCACACACCAGTTTGTTTTTCTGCAAATGACAAATGCAACTGTAGTAAGATGTGAATTTTATGTTATTAAATATATAGCATCATAAATTTAATTTACTGTACTACATGTACATTATAACATTATACAGCAGAGCTGAATCTGAATACAAACCCATTTCTCCTAGCTTGTAGGGGCAGAAATGTAAATTGTGGCAAATAGTACATTTAAAGTTCAGTCCTCAGGATAATAATTCAGTAGTTTTGGATATGGAAAGATATAAGCTTTGTGGAAGTATTACAAATTACAAACATGAAATTTTAACTATATGTGTAATTACTTGATCATACCTGCAAGATAATAACGATGTACAGATTTTCAGCACTTTATTCTGATTTCCTGTTTTGGTTAGTGACAGGTTTGTATTTGTACTTGTACTTCTACACGAAAATTATGATCTGCAAAATTGAAAGTGATCCAAAATGTGGAAGAACAGAATTAAATTGTACCAGTATGTGTATAAAACAAAAACATGATACAATCAGTGGTGAAATGGAAATTATTCTTGTACTCTTAAATGAGTACTGCTTTTTAAATTGTATACTGACAGTTGCACTACACTGTGAAAGTCCCATTGTAAAGACCTGAGTCTCAGGGGTGTTGAGCACTCACAGCTGATTATCAGGCCGTAAGGGTGAAATCTACCCCTGTTCTGAAAGCCTAGGTATCTCTTAACCTTTTAAATCAATGAGGAGTCCTGTGGCACTTTAGGACTAGCAGATTTATTTGGGCATCAGCTTTTGTGGGTAAAAATACCTTTGTCAGATGAAATGGTTTTTACCCATGAAATCTTATGCCCAAATAAATTTGTTAGTCTTTAAGGTGTCACAGGACTCCTTGTTGTTTTTGTAGATACGACTAACACAGCTACCCCTCTGAGACTTTAAACCTTTTATTGAGGACTAGGTGGGACTTTAATGTGCATATACCTTGTATTGGTCCTCTGTATGGATGAATGGTGCTCTAAATGCATGACTTATATTGAGAGAGAATTTAGTACTTGGCTTCTGTGCTGTTTTTAGCATCTTTTAAGCATATTTGCTACCTTTTCAGAAGAATAGTAAAATACCAAGTACATCAAAATTCAAATTACTGCAATACGTCTCTTTAAAAGTATTATGTTAGGTAAGTCACAGGACAAGAACATGAAACTAATAAAATGCCATGTATGTTACTGCTGCATAAAGACACAGTACAATACCTTCTCATTAGTCATGGAATTAGTTTGATTTTTTTTGAGAGATACAATGTGCCATCTCAGTGACTGAGTGCATATACAAAAATGTAATATAATATTCACAAATGTATTGACAACCATAATCATAGATGAACTCTGTCACAGAACATAGCTATGTACTTTCCCCAAACACAGATGTGTTTTACACTGTCCTGAAGGACAACACGTTCAGGCATTGGTGGGATAATGGAAGGGGCCAATTATAGAGCCAAGGACTGATTTCTGAGAACTAGTCCTCAACCTCTCTTATCTTTAAATTTGAGCAAGAGCTTCTTAGGTCATCTATATTGTCATGTTAGCAAACTGGGAGAGGTGAAGCTCTCAGTACTTCGTTGTTTGTTCTTACAGCCAGGAACTGGGAGCCAGGTATCCAAGGTTTTATTCTCAGGTCTGTATTCACATGCTTTGTGATCTCAGGCAAGTCATGTGCCTTTTCTGAGTCTCAGTTTACCCATCTGTAACTAGAAACTTACCTGGGGAAATTCTTAACAGGACTGAATTTGGACCTGTCAGGGCTAATATTAGTATTACTGAAGGCATGCTTTGACTCTTTTATGTGCACTTTTCATAAGACATTCTAAGTCTCAGAGATCACATATTTATGTGGAAACTTTATTTTACACCTAAACATTTTAAGCAAAATATCCTTGATGTGTTCTATTCACTATTACTATTTTGTTAGCTGCATCCTTAATGTTACACTATGGTGCAACAAATTATATTCAAGAAGGCAGAGTACTGTGGTCACGACCTCTGAAAACAGTTCACATTCTACACCCAGTATGCTTTATGAAAGAACCCCAATAAAATATTGGTATTCATACATAGTAAATATGTATTGTGTATATTATAGTTTTAAAAGTACTTAAAATTACTGTACTCTTAATGGAAGTTGTCTATAGTGAGAGAGAATGATGTTGGTAATTACACTAAATTCAGCTAGGATACGGTGGACAAAAGCTTTAAAAACTTCAGAAACATCAATTAAAGTCCAAGTTCTGTGCAATAAGCATCAAAAATTGATAAAAACTCAAATTTAGGTTTTTAGATTTAGTGTTTAAATCAATCAACTGCAAACAAGATTTAATTAAAGAATATTATTTCAAAGTGTAATTACCTACTGGGATTAGAATGAACCTCTATTGCCCATAATGTTCTCCTACTGTGATCCCACACTGAAAAATGTTGAGTTTTAGATTAATATGCATCTTGTAAGTACAAGTCCTAATCTCAATCTTAAAGGACATTTAAAACACACTTGGAACCTTCTATGCAATCAAGCACAGTGTGACTACAATGTCCACCATGCTAAATTTGTGATTACATTTTTTATGTGCATGATTTAAATCGCTTTAGCAGCCGTCCAGGGAGCATTTTACCCTGCATATTAATTACACAAAGGCTTTGTCATGTGAGGGTCTCAGTGGTCATGGTCTGTAATCCAGCTCATTTGAACTGTGAGTACAGTTTTTGAGCATGCTGTGCACATCAAGCCCAGCTTTAAAGCTAGAATATGCTGAGATGGTTAACAGGTATGGTTCCTGCTTAAGGAATGAATGCAATTTATTTAGTGACATCTGCAAACTAATTGCTTAAAAATCTGAAACTGAAAAAAAGCATACTCAGGAGGCTGTTATAAATAAACAATAAAATGCAGTAGATGATATTGTATAATTGTCTTGTCTCCAAAAAGCAGCACCTGAATAATATCATTATTAAACAAAAAATCACAATTTGCATATAAAGTAATTATAGAATTTTTTGTTATCTTTGATTTATTAGTAGTTTTTAATCTGTTCATATATTTTAAACTTTTATTTCTTGTTATTCAGTAGAACATATTTCTCTTCCCTAATTTATCCCAATGTATCCTAATTTATTTGTCTTGGTCATTTTGTTGGTCTTGGGTTATTTCGATTGTACCTAATCGTTCTGGGTAAGTATAAGTTGCTATATAATCATTAGATAAAGCAGAACTGAAATGTTATTTAATCTTGGCACATATTTTGGTATCATTTTAGAAACTTTTATAAAATCTGTATCCTTAGTGGTCTTAAAGTATCTATCTTCATTGTATGTATAAAAGAATAATTATGTTTAATCAACTTAGGACTTTTCATTGCTAAAGGTTCTGTTAGATCATTGAATGACTTACATGTTTGGATTATAGGGCCAAATACTGATTGCCTTTTTCATATAAGCAAACCTATTCAAGTCAGTGGAATTCTTGTGTGAGCAAGGGTCTGACTCTTTATTTTAGTCAGTGGCCAGACCAAGAGGTGTGTGAAGAAAATTTGTGGTGGCTTCAGAGTGTTGCCACCAATACTTGCTGGTGGTCACTATGAACATTCTTCCTAAAATAGTTCGTTTTAGGAAAAACAAATAAATACACACATTCGCATGTCTGAATCTTTATAATTTACTTATGCGGTTTTACTTTTTTTTGCAGGCTCAATAATACAAATAATGTAAAGTTGTCTCTATTCTTTACTGGACCTAACCAGAATGGAAACACAAATGAGGTGCTTTGCACGTTCTTGTATTTTTTGTTGTTTCTCTCTTTTTTGTTGCTTTAAAAAAAATACTTGCTAGCTGGTAAGTCTGCTGCTATGAAACATGATGCTTGTATGTTAATATCACTTTTCACAGCTTCCCAGCTAGCTACTAAATCTGCTATGAAAAGTGATATTAACAAACATACAAATACCACTTTTCACATCAGATTTACTCTGCTCTAGCAAGCCCAGCGACATATTAAGCTCTGGAAGGGGAGGTGGGTAGGAGAAAGCAGAGGCCAGGTGTGATGGAGAGAGGAATGAGTAAAGGGAACAGAGTCCAAATCCCCATGCCCAGGGAATGGAGCATGAAGTCCTATGGCCATAGTATGTGTCCTGAGCCCCAAACCCTATGGCAGAGGGATGGAGCCCACCACTGCGCAGTTGGAACCCAATCCCCCAGGGCTGAGGCTGTTGTCCACCACCCCAGGGTTGAATTCCACTCCTATCAACTTGGTAAAGGTAAAGTACTCACAGGCTGCCTGCTCTTCTAACATTGGTGTCTCTGGGGGAGGGGCCACTGCTTTGTGTCCCATCCCTAACTGCCTCTCCGTTCCCCCCTAGTGGCTGTGGCTGCAACAATAGTCTCTGGTGGCTGCATTTGACAAATGGGCTAGACTCTCTGCAGTCCGTAATCATTTCTCACTCAGGAAAACTCTAACTGAAACCAGATGTGTGAAATCATATAGGCAGTATTTGTATTATAATAGATGTGTAGGACTAGTCAAATAATGAAGGTACAGTAGACTTCCGATAATCCAGAACCTATGAGACCTAGGTGGTGCCGGATTATCAGACATGCCGGAGTATCAGGAGGTACTATAAGATGGTTATGTATATACTGTATATAAAGTGTTCTTAACCCTTTTTATTGTACATACTGTATACAGTATACTGTAATGTTTTAGTCCTTTTAACCCTTTTTTACCCCTTTTTGCTCAGTTCAGCTGCTGCCGCTGTTACCTTGTGATTTATTTTTTGCTGAAGCTCGGTTACTAGGCTCTTGCCATTTTGATGCCAGACTATCAGGAGTGTCGGACTATTGGATGCTGGACTATTGGAGTTTTACTGTAGCTTGGGAGCTTCTCTTATCCCAGTCTCTTAACACAAGAACAAGATAAAATTCAATGAAATGAAAAAGTGGGAAATTCAAAACTGTTAAAAATGAATGTTTTTTTAACACAATGTGAAGGTAGACTGTGGAACGCACTGTCACAGGAAACCATTGAGGGAAAAAAGCTAGCAGGATTCAAAAAGATATTAGACATTTATATCGATAACATGTATATCCAGAGTTGTCACAATTAGTGCTAACAAACGTATGGAAAGGAAATTTAACCACATGCTTCAGGGCCTAAGCTGATCACAAACTACTAAAAGTCACCATGAGACCTAACATGGGGAAGATTTTATTCCCCATTACTACGGAGGACTTCTGACACCTTTCTCTGAAGCCTCTAGGCTGGCTTTTGTTGGAGACTGGATACCTTACTTAAGTGGACTTCAAATTTGATCCAGTGGAATGATTCCTGTGTTCCTAAATGAAGAAAATGGTTACAGGATTAGATATATCAGATTTATTTCAATGATATTTGGAAAAAAAGCTGTTTTTACATGAATATCTAATATGTACTAATCCACTCGTTTATGCATTTAAAAGGTCTCTGGTGTTACTTCTGGACTGTATGTTGCTAACTGTACAAAACTGAGAGGGAAAAGGTACACACGTTAAATATTTCTACTCATGACAGTTAACACAATGTAGATGGTAGCCTCATGCTCTACTTACAGTTCACTCACTACATGGCTTCTCTTGAAGAACTAGGATTGTTGTGATCCCTCCCCCGGGGCATGTGGTATTGGCCACTGTCAACAGACAGGATACTGGGCTAGATGGACCTTTTGTCCTACCCAGAATGACCATTCTTATGACTGTGCTGTGATGTTAGAAGGGGAGTAAAAAGGAGGAAGATACTAAAAAAAATTGCAGCAGATTCTAAATACCAAGGATTATTTTATGCACGTAAGCATATAAAAGATGAAAAAGAAGACTACACTTTCATCCTGGATAGATTGGAAAGGAAGAAAATACACTGTATAGAAACTGGCTCTCAACTGTCCACACTCCTGTATTCCTTTCAGATGTCTGATTTATCTTGCATACCCACAAGATTCACCTAATTTAAAAACCAGTGGCTTGCAAAGCCAGACATAAAAATACAGAAGTGTAACAGCACACTGTCACTCAGAAACTGCTTAGTTTCTCATTTTATCATATAATTATAAAATAAATCAATTGGAATGTAAACATTGTGCTTACATTTCAGTGTACAGTGTATATAGAGCAGGATAAACAAAACATATGAAATTTTAATTTGTAATAACTTTGCTAGTGCTTTTTATGGAGCCTTTTGTAGAACAGTTGACATATGCCCTGGAAGACCTCTTTGTATACCCCAAGCAGGGCTGGATTAAGAAAGGGGCTTTAGGGGCTAAAGCCCGTGTGCTGCATTCTGGGCCATCTCTGGCTGGGGAAGTGGGAAGGTGGCTCCAGATGCTGTCATTTATTCTCTCCCTTGCTCCCAAAACTGCCTGGCTGCAACAAGCATTGCATCTGGAAGATTTGTCACAGCACTGCCCTTAACTTCAGTCTTTGCCTCCCCCCGGATCTGATTGGCTGGGAATCCTGGCCAATGAGAGCTACAGAGAGTTGTGCCTGCATGTGCATGCAGGCCATGCTGAGCCACTTTTAATTTTGTTCTCAACATCCCTTTCCCAGGAGGATGTGATACCTATTGTACCTTGACGACTGTCTCCCTTCCTTGCTGCTGAGATGGTTCCTCTTTCACCGCTGGCCCTATCAATTCCCCCTACCCGTTGATACTTGTTGGTGGCATTTTTTTGAGTGTAGCTGATGTAGCTTTTGATGTGGATCTTTTGAATGAAAATGTGGGGCTTTTCTGTATGAAAAGAGAATAAAATGTAACAAAAATCTGAGATTTCTGTAGATTTGCCATAACATCACCCAGCCGTATAAAGACATAATGATAAGGAGTTTTAGAAATTGCCTGGAACTGGATATCATTCTGAATTTCTCATCTGGAGGCCTATCACAGGGTGTTTGATCAAATAATTGTTGAAATACTTGAGGATTCCTGAATATAAAGGGTTCTGAAAAGATGTAGCTATCCCCATTAGTAGATATGGCAGTCTTAGTAGGGAAAGGGTATGCTCAGGAGGCCAGAATTCTTTGCGTTTTTGAAATCTATTATTAGTTGATCTAACTAGAACAAGTGTCCACCTAGCTTGCTCACTGGGTGTTTGAGTCAACCCTTCTCCACTTCTGATGTCTCCTCCCTTTTCCTTTTGGGGCGACTTACGGGTGTGGCTGAGGCAGTGCTTCCAACATTTGGAAGAAGCTTAGGACTGGGAGTTTTTCCCCTTTGTGTCCTTTGCCTGGCAGGAAATGCAGAGACTTCAGGTTGTTTGCTCATCCTCCTCTTCAGTGAGAGTTTCTCTGAGAATTTTTTTCCCCATGGCTTTGGCAGCTATTCAGCCTCTGGTATTTCAGCCCTTCCTTCATGCTGGCTGTTTGTGGTTGGTGTTGCACTGCTGTGGGCTTTGACCAATATTTTTTGAGGGTATCATTCTTACAGGACGAAAGTGGGCAGTAATTTGTCTTGCAGGTAACATACATGTTAATATGTCTGTCACAATGTGTACAGGGGAGTATATTTTCACAATGGAACCTTAGAATTAGCAACACCAGATTTATGAACTGACCTGCCAATAGTGTACCACATCCAGAACCAGAAATATGCAATCAGTCAGCAGCGGTGGGGAAGAAGGGAAACAAATACAATACAATACTATGTTAAATGTAAGCTAGTAATAAAATAAAGGGAAAGCAGAATTTGTCTTTTACATATAAGTTGATCCCTGGGGACCTAAGTGGAGGGGAGGTCAATATTGTCTAATAACATTACCAATACTTCCACTGCTTTCTGGGCTCATGGAAGACATTTGGGGTAAACTAGATCTAAATAACAGCATAGAACACTGAGAGCCAGGACTGGTGGCTGTAAACATACTTTATGGGACTATGAGAAACTTGGCCACATCCATGATAAGTGGACATCCAGCTAACTAAAATCATGCCAGACCACAGATGTTGCCAGACTAGAGAGGTTCAGCCTGTAGTAAAGTTTTAAAGCTGTATTAAGTTAATGTGTAAACTTTTAAAAGAACTACCATGTTTTATTCAGTGTTTCAAATGTTTGATTTGCAAACCACCTCCATTCCTGAGTTTTCATAACTTTGAAGTTCTGTGGAAATTGTAATATTTTGTCTAAATATATGGTCTAGTCAGTATCATTCGTCACTTAGGCCCAGATCCTACAAACACTCATGTGTGACTTCACCTTTATACATGCATGTAGCCTGCTCAGAGCAAGTGTGTGAATATTTGCTGGATAAGAACAAGCCCACAATATTGGTGTAATACAAACTCCTATTGGATAGCTCCCATTGTTGGATTTTGCACTAGCCATGTAAGGTTTGACTCGTTCTATATGCAGTAGGCGCCTGATCCAAAGCCAGTGGAGCAATTTCCCTTGTCTTCAATGGGTTTTGGATCAAGTCCTATATGATAAGTACAAATAAAACATATTTTAGGCACTCAGTTAAGACACATTGGGCCATTTTCTATCCTCAGGTGTAAACGAGAGCAGAGTTCGGACTATAGCACTGCCAGCACAGTTTACTTTTTATAATTTTCTCCATTCTTAAACAAAATGTTTTTTTTTATTTGAAGGTGTGCTATAACACTTTGAGGTTAAAATGTCATAGTGTCTTGCCTTATATTTGATAGTGCTTTCTAATATGTACAATAATGAAATTATTATGTACGATAATGTATGTACAATAATGAAATTATACAAACAGACACACATATATATATATGACTTGTGAGGCTATTTTTCTTGAAAATCCAACCCAAATCTGTGGCCTTTTACATTAAATTTTAATCAGTCTTGGATTTTGGAATCTCAGCATAGAACTGTTGATATGGGCCTCCTTTGATGAATTATAAAGGTAAACTTTAATGAACGGTGAATAGGATCACCTTTACTACTTGGGGTAATAGAATAAAAAAGCAAACAAACACATTTTTCTTACTGCCACATGCCTTTCCTTAATAATAAGTTTTGTCTTTTCTGCAGAAATAGATGCTGTATAAAGTCTCATTAAATTAGCTGACTGATGGAATAAATACATAGCCTATGGCACTCCAGTCCATAGTAAACTAAGCAAGGGTCTTGATATCTTAGAGTTCTGATTATTTACACATGCCTTGGACTCTTCTCACAGATATGTAAATTATTCTGGTTAAAACTAAATGCTAAAGTCTACACCATTAGTCTTCCACTTCATGATCTCCACATGGGGCTGTTAGAGGGATAATGTACCATACAATACACGGTTTACTTTTAATTAATAGAAAAAAATGTGAAATGAATATTAAATGTAGCTTAATGTGAAAGAAAGCTCAAAGCAGTATGGTTATTTATTTTTTAATTTTTTTAATATTCAGCTTTGCTTCAGCATTAGAAGCTAAAAAATGCTGCAGCAAACTAGAATATCACTAAAGCATTGGAAAAGAATGAGAAACAGGTGAAGGCACTGATAGAACAAGGTCAGTTTTATCATAATTGAGAAGAAAGGGGGATACCCATCTAGTGGGTATGTGGGGAGTTCTGCTGATAGCCCCAATGAATATTAAAAGGAGGATCATAAGTCCCTGGGCTCCCTGCTGAAATTGTACCCCACCATGTAATGCATGAATTGAAGAATATGGTATTAAATCTTAATATAAAAACTCTTCAAATAGAAGCATTTAATTAAAACACAAGATCTGTTTGTCTGCACAATAATTCAATGTGTCAAAATTAATGCCTCTGTTTTTAATAAATAGAATTACCAATTCACAAACAGTTTATCACACTGTTCTCAACAACAGAATGGAATTTTAATTATATACCATTATTTATTGCAATGAAATGAGCATGTTTCATAATGTTTGCCAACAGTACAAGTTAGGATTTAAAAAGAAAAGCTCCATTAAATAATGATTTTCTCCAGTGATGTTCCCTTGTCCTATTTAGTTCACCTAGGATCAGGTAAGAATCCCAGAATAAGACAAAGAATATGAACAACTCTGTAGTGGCTTTAGGAGATAACAAAGTGCTCACCGAAGGCACTTATTTGTAAGATTAAAGGGTTTGAACTAAAGCCTGAAATTAGTAACTTTTCATCTCCCTTAACCAAGGCAAGCTGGTGTTTTGTAATAAAATAAAGACCTTGCATTTTAAAATGTCTTCAGCTGGCAGCGAGGGAAGCTAAATGCTACTCATTTTTAAATTATTCATACATTCTTAATTGTGATGTTATCCTTATAAATGATAGTAATGGTACCGTTTAAAGCCTAAAAACCAGCAAGGACCTGCCAGCAAAACAGGTTCATTTAATGCACAGCAGCTGAAAGTTTAATTCAAGGGGATAGATGAGAATGCTCTGCATGCAGAAATACAGTAAGGCACTTGAGTTTTACGAAGGGAGATGAGGGGTCCTGATATGATTGCTGGATGGGAAGGGAAATTCCAGTTCTTGATTCCAGTCCTACACTCCAGTTTTGTTTTGTTTTTAAAGCCTGTAGAATTCCATCAAACTTAATTCGGAAGCAGTTGAACTATAAAGGAATGCGGTGTAGCTTTGTTTGGAGGATGCCTTTGTTAAACAACTCTGGTTAAGTAAAAATACCTTTCCCATGACAGCTTCAGGGGAAAGTAATGTAGGCAAATGCCTTCTAATCAAAGATACAGTGATCCATGTTTTGTTCTCACACAAGTGTAAACCTCACACTATCAGCATTGTAACTGAGAGCAGATCCATATTTTGTTTTCCTCTTACAAACAAGGAGGAAAATAATACATGGATCTGCTCTGTTACAATCCTGATAGTCTGAGGTTTACACTGGTGTGAGAGCAAAACATGGACCACTGTATCTTTGATTAGAAGGCAAGTTGTGTTTTTTAAAGGTTTTCATTGACATTCTTTAGATTTGATATCTCTGGATCATGTTACTAGCCTTCTTTTTCAGTTGACCTCATATTAAAATAAGGATAGGAGTATGAAAGTTGTGTTAATAAAACTTCAGTGTTAAAGAATAGTTTTATTGATAAGTGTTGTTAAATACTATAGTCCATTGAGGTGAGAGTAGCACAGGTGATTGATCATTTGGGGAATTGGTAAGAGAATAAGAACGTAAGAACAGCCGTACTGGGTCAGACCAATGGTCCATCTAGCCCAGTATCCTGTCTGCTGACAGTGGCCAATACCAGATGTCACAGAGGGAGGGAATATAACAGGTAATCCTCACGTGATCCCTCCCCTGTCACCTATTTCCAGATAAAAGTATATAAAGTGTTAGCTCACCAGTTCAAATCCACTAGAGATAAACAGAGATTGAGCCCCTTCACTATATGGTTTTTGCCACCACGTGATTTATGTTAGTGCATCTTACTCTGATGTAGATTCCAGCAGTGTGAATTGTGCTGCACTAGTGCAAATCATGTCTATTGTAGAAGCTAATATTGATGCAAGTTGCATAGGTGACATCCCACTGTAGAAAAGGATTTAAAGTTTTTAACTACCTGAGGGTTGTTTTGTGGCTCTATAAAATGAGGTTTGGTGATCTTAGTCCAGGTCTGAAGGGACAGCCATCCATGTTGCAAAGTCATGTATAATTGTTAGTAATTAGCAATCTCATCAGAGAGACCCAGAATCTGGATACTGAACTTCCCTCTTATATTTAGATCAATGCGGAAAAAATTTTGCACTGCTGCTGCCTGTGCTGTAGCTGTTATGTGCATAAATGAAGAGCTTTAGTCTCCAGGGTGCTCATTCCAAGACTCTTCATGAGTAGTAAGTTCACTTAAGGAAGAGAGAGAGAGAAAAAGAGTGTATATACAATTTACAGATGAAATCTTCACCTTTTACTGACCAAGTCATGAATCAAGAAACAGGATTTGAAAAGATTTGGGGGGTAAGTTAACTTAAATAACCGAAACGTAAATTTAGTGCAGACCCAGATGAGAAGAAGGTTAAACAAGTGATATCCCTATTTTAGAATTCAGATAAATGAATGCAAGGTAAAAACTATGGTCACCTTCCCACAACTGATAGATTTGAACATTTGTAAATTTAAAAAACCAACAAAGATCACAGCTTTATTTACAGTAAAATATAATACAGATTATTCAATGGAATATGTAAAACAGTGGTATAACAACTTTAAAAAGATGAAAGATTCAGTAAGCCCATTTCCAAGTCTACTAATGGAACACGTTTGCATTAGACTTTGCCTTCACAAAGGTAATTTTATTCCTTAATGGTTATTGACGTGGGTCATAATTTGACTTCCTTGTTATTACTTTTTGTATTAATATGTATTCATAATATCATATGCAATTGTCTGCGGATTTGCTGCTACTAGGACCACTTTGTCAAAAAGAGGAATATTATCTTAGTTATCTTCTGTGAATAGAAGAGGCTAGTCCCTGCCCATTAGACTAACTTACCATTTGAAGCTCTGGTTCATTGGAATCTAGGCCAAAGGACTGTTCCTGAGTAATGGAAGAAGTATCCTTTCCTTTGCAAAATAAAATCCAGGAGGGCGATATTTGATGATGAGTCATATATATCACTAGATGTAGTTTTGTTGCTTTACAGATGCTTATGTGCATTATTAAAGAGCCTACCCAATGGACTTTAGTCTAAAGTAAGCGGTGTCTATCGCTATTTCTTAACTTTATAAAAGCTTCAAAATATTTCACTGACGTATCAACGCCTGCAGTGAAGTTGTGTTTTCTTATGGGACAGACAGAACTGCAACATTTGGAAGTTCCTTCCTGACTTCTTTGTATCCTTTTAGAGTTCTTACATTTGTTTCACTAAATCTGTTTTTGCATATGTTGAACTCTCATTTGCATTTCCTCTCCCTTTTGCACAAGAGGTTTTTGCACAAAAAAGTGCTGTGTAGGCGGTGCCTTTTTGTGCAAACCTCCCCCCTTTGTGCAAGAGCCATTCTTCCTCAAAAGAGGAGCCTACCAACATTCTGGGCCCCCCTTATCCTTCCTTGGTTCCAAGGGTGCCAGGTCCACATTGGTTGGGGGAGGGGCTTGAGCCCTCTACCTTTGGAGGCAGGTACCTTATCTACTGTGCCACTGAAGGAGCCCGCCAACCTCCCTATCTTCAGGGCCTCCCTTATCAATCCTAGGTCCCAAGGGTGCCAGGGTGGGGCTCAAACCCTTGATATCTGGTTCCAAAGGCAGGAAGGTAATGAGGAAGAATGGCTCTTGTGCACAAGGGGGGGGTTGCGCAAAAAGGTGCTGCCTACATAGCACTTTTTTGTGCAAAAACCTCTTTCGCAAAAGGGAAAGGAAGAGGAAATGCAAATAAGAGCGACATATGCAAATGAGCACTCCATTTGCATTTGCTCTTTCACAAGAGGCTCACAGTGTGCCTAAAGGTTTCAATGTTTTTTTTATTTGTGGTAGGGTTGGCGAACCTTTTTTGGGTTAGGGGTCATTGACCGACAGAAAAAATCAGTTTGGGATCATACAAGTGTGAAGCAAAAAACCTCCTCCAAAATACCCCCAACCCTCACTGATGTGGCCCCCAAAAGCGACACCTCACTCCTCTGGTGCTCCTGCCCCATAGGGCGAGGGGAATGGACAGGGAGGACTGAGGATCAGGCCTTCCCATAGGCTGGATTTACTTTTCTGGGGTTCCAGTGGATTTTGCGGACTCCCTTTAAACCTCTGGGGTGGGGACAAAAATGCAAGGTTCAGTGTATGGGCTTCCAGTGAGTGGGATAGGGATGGGGGTGCAGGATCTGGCAGGAGGTGGGATGTGTGTGTGTGGGGGGGGGGTTGGTGAGAGTGCGAGGTTTGGGTGGGAGGTAGGGAGCAGAAATAGGCTGGGAGTAGGGCATCTGGCCAGGGGAAAGGGGCAGAAGTAAGGGAGAGGGCAGAAGCAGGCTGGGGATAGGCTGTCTGGCCAGGAGTGGGGAGATGAGTGAGGGAGTGGGGGTCTGGACATAAGGGGGTGGGGATCATTCACTTGTTTTCACACCATGTAGCAGGCACAGCGCAGCCATGGCAGTGAGTGTGGCAGCAGTGCAGGGTCACCGGTTCGCACAGCAGCCACCAGCACAGGGGTCAGCCAAGCAGGAGTCACCCAGCACTTTGCCTGGTCCCTTGGGGCTGCTGGCTCAGTGCAGCTGGGCCAAGGCAGCAGGCACAGCACCTTCTGGTGCAGGCTGAGTGCCAAGCTCTTGGCCAGCCCCTCGGGCCACAGGCGGGCCAACCAGGAGGCAGCACTGGAGGCCTCCAGGGCCTTGCCATGTGACCGGTGCAAGCCAGCGAGTCTCCCTGGTGCAGGCAGAGGCCCCACTCAGGCTGCAGTAGCTCAGCCAGCTGCGAGCCATTGGGATCCATGCCACCCGCTCCACTTGCTGGCAGCTCCAGGGTGCGGAGGCCCCCCTGGCAGCAGCGGCCTGAAGGAGGAGGCAGCACAGCTGGACCTGGGGCCCTGTGTGGCAGAGGGAGTCCTGTGGGGGGAGGGAGGGAGCCATGCAGTGCACCTTGGGGGGAGGGGAGGGGACAGGGATTCATCAGCAGCAGTGTGCATTGTAGCTAGCTCAAGGGTGCCTCTGAGTGCAGAGCCACTGTGTGCACAGCCTGCTACCAGCGCCCTTCCCCTTTCCCAGCAGTAGGTTAGGCTGCGTGCACCATAGCTGGCTTGGGGGCACCTCTGAGTGCGCAGCCATTGTGCATGCAGCCTGACCTGCTGCTTGGAAAGGGGAAGGGTGCCGGCAGTAGGTTAGGCTGTGCATGCCACTCAAAAATCATATCATGTGCTGCTCTTGGCACACATGCCTACCCCTGATCTTCTGCTACTTTGCTCCCTGGGCTGCTTCCCTAAGACTCTGCTCCGTCCAGCTCTGCCTCTCAAGGCTGTCCCAGGTTCTGTAAAGTTCTGTGGCTAGTTTTTAGCTTCTGGACCTGGGCCTTAACCAGATCTAAGTTCAGCTTGCACTTGCAGCTGTCTGGGGGACTGCTATCCTCCCAGTCAGAGCCTAAACGTGGCTGGGTCAAGCTCCAGCAAGGAACTGCTAATAGCTTCTTTTATATCAGCCTGTTGGGTCCTGATTGACCATAGCAGAGGCAGCCACTCTATCCTGCTTGGAGGATCTCTCTTCTCCCTGAGGTGGGGTGCGGCAAGATCTCCAGCCTCCAGCAGGGGGCATTGGGCCTAGTCTACCCTGTAATACTCTCTTATTTCAAAATAATAAGCAGAGCACCCACACTACCAAGCCTTAATTTTGAAATAATAGGCTGGTTTTTTTTTAAATCTATACTCCTGCTTTCCTCAAAGATTAATCTTATTTCAAAATAGCTATTTCAAGAGTTATTTTGAATTTAATTATTTCAAAATAATTTCCTAATGTAGACCCACCCTTAGAGGCACAAGTAGTGAGAAACATGAGGAGGTATCTGTTCTGTAGAGCTTTGTTCGAATGACAGTAGAAATTTGTTACATGGGGTGCCGGTAAGTTGTTTATAGTTCTAAAAAGATACAGTCAATTATAAAACTTTTTAAAAATAGAAATTGCAAATATTAAAAATCTAATTTTTAAAAATTACACTGTTAACATACTGTATTTCATTCAGCTTTGACCAAGAAAAATTGATAAACCTGTTTTATTTGATTCCCATGAACTAGAACAAGGCTGAATAGAGGAAGGTGAGCTGATAAGATGTGGGTTGGTTTTCTCATTGCATTAGTGGCTTACTTACTGAACTTTGGCAAGCCATAAAATAAACCCCTGTTTCACCATTGGTAGAAATGGAATAATGAGGTTCACTCACCTTCGTAAAGTGTATTGAATTTTGTGGAAGAGAGATTTTGATGATGATGATGATGATGATTGTTTAAAATCCAATTATAAGGTTTTTCCTATAAATTAAATTTAAATTAATGAAACAATCCTTTAGATGATGGATTTTGTGAAAACCTGTCTACTATGGTAACAGGTGTTTTAAGAAAGCTTGCTTGGTCTGTTTTACAAAACACGCATTTTAGACCTGAATTGAGTTAACAGGACTTTGTCTGCTAGCAAATAATTTTACTGGATGCTCATATGGCACCTCCCATTTCCCAAGAGGCTTTCAAGAATCAACACGAGGGACAGTGTGGGCTTTATGGGAAATATTGAGTGCTTTTATCTGCCACTGAGGCTAACTTGAAGATCATCAGCAATAATGTGTCCATATGAGACTATGCTCTAAAATATGTCTGCTTCCTGGGTAGAGTGCCCAGATAGCAAAGATGAAAATTCAGGGCAGAGGATGAATAGTAATAGGTATCTATATGAGACAAAGTTCCAAATATCAGGTTTGCCCCCCTAAGATCGGGACACCCTATTCCTGGGCTAGTCATGGAAGCACCTGTTTATCTCTTTCCTCTTCCACGTCATCCGAATTTGACTCAGAATTGTACCTATAATTTTAAAAACTGTATTTTTAGTTAAAATGTTCTAGAGTAAGCCCCTATCTGCTAAAATTTGATTTGGATCCTGATCTCTATTATTAACCCTACAAAATTTGGCATGCTGGTTCTTGGGTTTTGGTTTGATCCCACCTCTGAAATAAATAGACCAACACCCAGAGTGCCAAGGACTAAAAGGGATAGATTGGGTGTCTTCTGGATTAATATAGTAGAACTTCACTTCTAGACATTTAAATTCACTTGACAATGAATAGGATGGTCTTTGCCTAGCCTCTGTTTCTATTCATCACAAAATTATTGTGTAACTTAACATAATTCGCCATGATGGGCAACAGAGTACTCCAAGCAGATCTTGAAATGTAGGCTTATTGCCATTTAGGATTGAAATATGTTGGCAAAGATTTGGGAAGAAGCTTCCACGGAATCTGATTGCAACTAGCTGAAGCCAATACTGTGATTAGTCACTGCAAATCAAAATTTTATTCAAAATGTAAAAAGCAAAAACAAATCCCAAATGGACTCTTTATTGAAACACTTTATTAGATTATAAAACAAAATTTAAAAATGAACAGTACATGCAGGAGATAATTCCATGTTTTTCAAAAAACTTCTAATAGGAATTTATTAATAGTGTTGTGTTGTAGAAATACACACTGCTTTATGAATAATTGCAAACATCAAATTTAACATAATGTAAGCATGGCTTAAAACCCCAAAATACATTTATTTACGGATGGGTATGTCCTTGTGCTGTAACCAATGTGGTGAATTCTCAATGGAATTGCTTTTCCTCATTTGATTCAAAGCTTGATTCACAGATAATTTCCTGTATGGGTTATGCCTGAGGGCCTTGGCATTAAAAAATGGAACAGTAGATTAATTTAGCCAACCAATCTTTGTTTTATGTATTTATTTTTCTACATTTATGTGCCCCGTGGACTTCAATTTCTAAACAACAATGCCTGAAATTCTGTCTTCCAATGCATCTTAATACAATTAAATGTTTACTTTCCTGCAAAATCCCCCCCACAAAATAAACTTCCTTTTCAAACTACCATATCAACAAAAGAAAAATAAAACAATATAAACCCTACTAAACCATAAGACATATATTTAAAATAATTAAAAATAAATGTAAAACTGTGTTGGGGAGAGGTAGAAGCAGTTCATACATGTGGATATAATAACATTTAGGACTTTTATTAAAAAAACTTTATACACAATTTTAAGTCTTCATCTACAAGGTTTGAAGCAGGAATCCCACTTCTAGCCAGTCATGTCAACTAAAACTAATTACAAGGAGTTGAGAAAAACAAAAACTAAGCACTTATGTACTCAGACCAGATTCTGATATTGTTCATATGGGAATTCCATTGACTTGGAATTTCACCAGTGTAAATGAGATGAAAATCTGTCTCCATAGTCTTCATCTCCCTTGACTCCATATATTAAAGATATTCGTATAAGTGAAAGTACATGTTATGTACTAGAACTATTTTTTTTCTATATATAGAAACAATGGATTTAGTAAAAAACCCACAAACGGCAACATCTTTGTTCTTGGGATTAATGATTTATTAAATAACAGTGACATAATTAAATCTACAAATAATAGAGGTATTTGCAAATAAATGGTCCTCGTAGTCTCAAAAAATTATTATTCAGGACGTCTCTCCCCTCTCACAGATGAACTATGAACTAATAGCTCTTTTTTGCATAGTTCACTTGACAAAGAATTGGTAGGTTTTCTGTGTAATTTGCTATTATCCTAAAACTCAGAGCAAACCAAAATGCCAACCTCAGTTTTAAAATGTGATATGTTTGAAAATGGAAATTTGACCACTCCAAATAGCAAAATCTTCATTTCTATTAGGATTTTATGAACTGTCTGATTATAGATCAAAAAAATCTTATACTACCCTGTAGCCTGCTACCATGCACTAGGCAAAATGATGAAAACAAAGACAATTATTTGTACTGGGAATGGCATATTTCATTAAATGTTTTATCAGTGAATATAGTCATATTGGAAGCTATTACGTTTTCAAAGCCACAAATCTCATTTAAGCCTTACATTCTCCCTTCCATTCAATGGAGAGCAAATGAGAGTTAAAAGGAATGTATATTTTCCTCAAAGTATTGGGGAGGGGTGTATCAGCAGTTTTGCATCATGATTCCCCATTTCTGGGAGCCGACAGAAATCCATATACATTAACTCAGCACATTTGAGCTTTGAGTGGGTCTCTGTGAGAGAGATAGAAAAGATGTTCTATGTGCTCCTCTCTGAATTACATGAGATTCTTGCCAGAATACCTAGCAGAAGTTAATGCTATTAAAATTATTGTTAACACCTGATGGAAAATGTAGGTGCGGTTGCGATGGGGCAGCCAATGGCAGCATGACACTTTATGGAACAACACTGTGGATTGAAAATAGTCAGAGGAACATCTCTAAGGTTTTGTCTACACTATCTGGGGCGTCAGCCTAAGTTAGGCAACATTCGCTATGTGAATAACATAGCTGAAGTTGATGTAGTTAGGTCTGCTTATTGCAGTATCTTCGCCACAGTAGATCAACAGCTGACACACTCCCATTGACTCTGCCTGTGCTTCTGGTTCTGGTGGAATACTGGAGTCATGGGCAAGCTCTCAACAACTGATTTATCATATTTATACTAAAGCCCCTCCCTCTGGATTGATCGCTGCCCATCAGTCCAGTAGTGAAGACATGCCCTAAACGGATGATCTGGGATCTTAGAAGTTTGGAAGCGATATCTTTTTTTGTGAGGCATAAACCTATCTTTGCAATATTTCTGTTGCATGCTTCCTGAAAAGTAATTCATTTAGGATTTCTATAGTGATCTTTTCCTCCTCCTGTGGCTGTTACAGTGGGAGCATTATGGATGCACTATATTTTCAATGCATGAATAATAAATAGGAATCCATTGTAATTTGGTGCATTTACCTTTTCAATTTCTGACACATTTTCATAGATAACACAGAAATACAGGGCTAAAAGTCTTCTAGTCCATCCCTCTACACTGATCTGCGGGATCATGTATACCTAGACCAGCGTTTCCCAAACAATGGGCCATGGCCCGGTACTGGTCTGTGGGAAAAAAATACTGGGCCTCACCGTGGCTGCCAGGGTGTTCCAGGCTCCCAGAATGCCCGTGCAGCACCGGGTACCCCAAGCCCTGGCCTGGGCTGGGCGGAGGATGCAGCCAGGTGAAACAGTGAAAATTTATTCATTTTTATATGCATTTATATTTTTGGGCTAAAAAAACTACTGAAAAAAATGAGTTCCAATTAAAGTAAAAAGTTTAGGAAACCCTGGTGTAGCCAGCTTTCTAGCCATCGTACAGTCCATTTATCCAATCCATATTCCCTTAATTTGTTGGCAAGAATATTGTGGGTGACTGTATCAAAAGCTTTGCTAAAGCTGGCACTGGGGGCTTTGGGAGGACCAGAAATAACGTATTTACATATTCATCATTTGCTTAATGAATATGCAAATATGCACATGAATGTTACCGGTCCTCCAAAAGCTCATGAATGGATTTACTGGTCCCCGTGTCAAAAAGTTTGGGAACCCCTGAGCTAGACCATCCTGGACTAGATGCTTGTTTAACCTGTTCTTAAAAATCTCAATGGGGATTCCACAACCTTTCTTGGCAACTTATTCCAATAATTAACTAACCTAACAGTTAGAAAGATTTTCCTAACATCTAACCTAAATCTGTGTTGGTGCAAATTAAGCTACTTGTTCTACTGTCAATAGACATGGAAAACAATTGATCAATGTCTCATTACAACGGCACTTCACATATTTGAATATAGTAGTCAGGTCTCCCTTCTATCTTATTTTCTGAAGACTACACTTGCCTAGTTTTTGTATCCATTGCTCATAGACCAGGTTTCTAAACCTCCATCATTTTTGCTTCTTTCCTGTGGACTCTTCCATTTTGTCCACATATTTTTTTAATGTGCTGCCCAAAATTGGACAAATTTATTCTAGACGAAGTTCATTCCAGTGCCGAGTAAAGCAAAATATTTACCTTCTATGTTCTTTTTATACAACACTCCTGTTAAAACACCCCAGAATGACATCAGCCTTTCTTGCAAGTGCATCATGTTGGTTGATGCTCAATTTGTGACTCCTATAATGCCCAGATCCTTTTCATCAATACTACTGTGCAAACAGTTATTTCCCATTTTGTAGTTGTGCATTTGATTCTTTACTTCTTGAATGTAGCACTTTGCACTTGTCTTTATTAGCTTTCAAGCCAATTTTCCAATTTATTAAGGTCCTGTCCTTGCAACACCTCCCAGCCTGGTGTCATCTGCATATTTTACAAGCACACTCGCCACTTCAATATTCAAGTCAGTAGTGAAAACGATGAATAGTTTCAATACTCAGACAACTCTCTGTGGAACCCCAGTAGCCATGTCCTCCCATTTAACAGTAAACAGCTGAAAAACAACAGAGTATATTTGGGTTTTTTTCAATCAATTATGCTCTGACTTGATAGTAATTTAATCATTTTATTGTGTGTAGGACAGTAGCAAGGTTTCAGATGGGAGTGATGGCACAGTGCACACTTGATTAGTATCCATTTTTTATTTTCAGTAAAAATGTGTCTTACCCTGGTCTAGATGCATGTATCTGTATTAACATTCTTAAGGATCTTTTTATAAATTAATTTATTTCCACAGTCACTACTTCTTTTCCTCATTCTCTTGCACTGTTATCTCTTCTGATTCATAGCCCACAGAACATACCTGAGAATGCACTATTGCCTAAAGCATTCTGGACAAAACAGAAGCAGCAATTCATAGCAGTGCACTATCTGCACTTGCAAATTTGCAGTACAGCTGACTGAGGTCTCAAAAGGCTCATTTGTAACCTATTCCATCTCTACTCTCCCTAGGGATTGAGCCTGTCTTTGGTGTACAAGTAATGTCATAGTAATGATGCCAAGCCTAGAGGTTAGTATACCTGCAAGCTGTGCAATGGAAACCGCAAAGATTGCTTCAGGATCACTGTTCACATCTTTACCAGATTCCAGCATCATGAGCAGACTGCAAAATTATGATGTATGTTAAGGCTGTAGAGACAGAGCAGCAGGAGAACAAAAACCAGTTCTGCGCTATGCTTGATACACACCCCACATGCAGCATTTATGCAGAATTGTGTTCTAACACAATTGTTCATTTATATGTAGATCTCTTCTTATTGTTGCTCATACTCATGAGGTGCCAAGACTGAACTAATGTGCATAGCTGAAAGCTTTTTAATTTATCGGAGCAGGATTTTATCTACTGATTTTTACTTTCAGCATCTGAATGAATTCCATGAAGGCTAAATACATGAATTCAGATTATATTTGATCCAAAGTTAGCATAATAGATATGCAGAGGTATTGGCGGGATAGCATTGTGTGTGCAAAATGAAATAGTGTGAGTGAAGGGAAACATATACACAATGTTAAGAAAAGAGTTTACAACAAACAGCTATGCCAAATAAGTAATTTTAAAATAGTCATAAAGAACTGATGCTGCATCTCTTCTATTATGACAAACCAATGACTCGCAAGGAATGGTTGCCATTATTTTGTAGGCCATGATCAGTCAACTAAATGGCAAAAGGGGGAAGGAACTCATATGTGCCTCTGTGTGTCAAAGCTGTTTAAACTACGAGAATCAGCATCAGCTCTTAGAAGAATGGGGCCAATGACATCGAGCTGAACAGTTGATTACATCCAATAGAAGGAAGCATTATATACACATGTTCACACTTCCTTGCCAGTTGAGCATAGTCTGAAGGAATATGGCAATATTTATGTTGAGGACCTTCTTACTTTGGATAATATGATTGTTTGGTTAGTTCATTGAGGTAGGAAAGCTCCTGAAGAAACTGAAGGGAAAAAAATTATACAAACTTGTAGCTTCTCAAACACAGGCTATCTTAAGGTTTTCCTGAGTATCTCCTCAGAAGCTCACTGCTAGATGAATAATTAGCAAACACCACATTATTATTTTACCCATACATTGCCACAGGTCAACATGAGGTTTTGATTGAACAAAAATTTTTGTAGGAAATTTCTGCTTTTTGAGAAAAATTTCCAACTTCACCCAAATACCCTAAACATACAATATTTTGCAATCTGACTGACTCTCACTGTGCATTGTATTAACTCCACAAGAAGTAGGACTGTGATACGTCATGGGAGTTGGAGTACACTGCATTTCCAAATTGAAATTTTCATTTTTTGTCAGAAAATTTTCAGGTTTGATTTTCACCCAAAATGAAAGTTTTCACAGAACATAGTAACATTTGAATAGAAAAAAGATATTGATTTTGAGATGCTAAGCAATATTAGATGGATATCCAGACTAAATAAAATGTTCATGCATCATATGAAAACATTGGCATAATCTTTATAGGGAAGAAAATTGTTCCACTTACAATAAACTTCAAAATATGAACCAAACCTAAATGTAAGTGACATGATGTATTCTTGGAAATTGAGGGTTGTTGTTTCTTTTTAATTTGGAAAGCATAGTAAAGCACTGCTTTTTTAGAGCAGAAAATCTTTATTTTTAAATTTACATTTTACATTTTCTTTTGTATAACAAACAATACTTTTATAAGAATTTGTTTAATATAATAAAATATCATTTTCCAATGGAGATATTTGTAAAGGAATTTAGCAGCTATAGGATTTAATGATAAACATCTGTTTAAAAGCATTGTAGTGATGTTGGATGGGAGTTTCAAAAATATGTAAGTGAGTGAACTAATACATGACTTACAGTGATTTTTTTCAATAGACTAGCTCAGTGTTTCTCAACCTTTTTTTTTTTTTTATAAAGGACCCTTTTTTAAAAAAAGAGTACACACAAACATTTTCTACCATTGCAATATATTTGTGTAAACAACTTAATCATAGCTGGGCAGATGAAATTTTTGGGTATAAAAAATACAAAAATAATAAAGCGCTGTAAAACTTTAAACAAAAATTCAGTTTTCTTCAAATTTCAGTTGTTGACGTACCCCCCCCCCCCCCTCCGACTTCTCTCATTAAGGGTACTTGTACCACTAGATGAGAAACACTGGACTAGCTCATTGGTTCATCACTGATTTTTTTTTAATGATACTGGAATATAAAGTCTGCATAAAGTGTGGAGCTTAAGTGTAATCAAAATATGCAAACATGATGGTCATACATTAATTTAGACAGAAAGACTGACCAGGTGGTTCTGTGTAGCTCCCAGACTGAGTAAGAAAGCCAGGGTCTTGCTAAATTCTGGTCTATATGGTTATGTCTATAGGGTGAGATTCTGTGGCCTGCATTGTGCAGGGCATCAGACTAGATGATCATAATGGTCCCTTCTGACCTTAAAGTCTATGAGTCTACACAGCAGCGTTATTTTGGAATAACTGACAGGGTACGTCTAAACTACATGGCTCCGTCGACGGAGCCATGTAGATTTGTTGTTTTGGCAAAGGCAAATGAAGCCACGATTTAAATGATCGCGGTTTTATTTACAATTACATGGCTGCCGCGCTGAGCCGACAAACAGCTAATCAGCTGTTTGTCCACTCAGCGCGCTAGTCTGGACGCTCCCCTGCCGACATCAAAGCCCTTTGTCGGCAGCCCCGGTAAACCTCATCCCACGAGGAATAACGGGGCTGCCGACAAAGGGCTTTGATGTCGGCAGGGGAGCGTCCAGACTAGCGCGCTGAGCAGACAAACAGCTGATCAGCTGTTTGTCGGCTCAGCGCGGCAGCCATGTAAATGTAAATGAAGCCGCGATCATTTAAATCGCGGCTTCATTTGCCTTTGCCTATGTGTCTAATCTATATGCCTCTGCCGACGGAGGCATGTAGTCTAGACACAGCCACATAGTCCACATCTACACAGAAAGCCATTCTTTCAAAATAATGTCGAGCTGGAGGACTTCTTACTCTGGCTCCTGTAACTCTCATTTTGCGAGGCGAAAAGGAAGTTGGAGGAAGAATGCTTTAACTTGGACTTTCTGCTGTGTAGACAGTGCCAAAAACGGAAATAAGCTTTTTTGACTTAAGCTATGCAATTGCTGTAGTTCAAGCTGCGTAGCTTATTTGGGCTTTAGCCCTGCTTTGTAGGTGTGCCCTATAAGGCAATGATGGAATGTATTGCTTACTTATGTCTACTCCAGTGAAGTAGTGGATTTTTCAGACACATAGCCATGCATTTCTAGCCTTGTTTTCATGAAGATCTGACTTTCTTCCAGCTGGGATGAACACCTTATTCAGACTAATCTTGACCTAACCTAAATCCTCATCAAAATCTTCAGTGAATTCTGAATATTTTAATATGAAAACTTTAGATTAATTTTTCCCTATTTGTTCTCGTATATTTTTTTTGTTCAGTTGGCCTTGGAAATGCTACAATATTGAGAGGCTGATGTCAATATTTCTGACTTTATAAGTAGGAAGTAACAAATAAAGAGAGAGCTATTTCCTTCCTAGAGCAATTGGCTTTGGGAAAGTGAGAAGATTAGCTTCATTAACTTTTGGGGAGAACCCAGTGAGAAGCTGGCAGTTTGGATATCATCACTGATGTCCAGAGCTGTATAATGTTCCTGCTACATGCTCTGTTGCCGGCAACAACAAGCACTATTTTAGCAAGTGATCCTGGTTTACCCAATGGAATTGCAGGAAAGAAATCCCAAAGGTTAATCTATCCATTATTATAAATATTTATAAATGAATTGGATAAATCATACACTGTAATTATCTAGCTAACTAGTCAAGCCATTAGGATATTAAATAGCACATATCAGAATTCATTTTGTTCCTCACTAGACTGATATTGTTATGAAACAGCTGAGCAGTGCTTGTGAGCCTTTATTGGAATTCCAAAGGTATAGTCAGACAGGAACTTTTTTCCCCAAGATGTGCTATTTTTTAAAATGATGACAATTCAGATTACCTCAGTCTTATTAACACAATCTAAGTAAAACAATGATACCATAAGCTCTCCAGGAACCAGGCCATTTATTAATGCCCCTTGAGTCCAACATGGATCTACTGTATGTTAGAACTCCAAACCCAAATTAAACAGAATACTTTATCAAAGCTAAAATTTAGTTCAGACTTGAAGATCCATCAAACCTTTCATTTTTATTCTGTGTTGATATCTTGTGGTGGTTGATTTTAAAGTTAATATTTACTTAAAATAAAGCAAATTATACAATCAATTGCATTTTGAACTTCTTAGTAGTTCTCTGACATCAGTAGTTGCTGCTAATAAATTTCACATTTGCTTCAGAACTCTTTACAAATAATTTTACAACAAATGTGACTGAAATCGGTGATGACTTGTCCTTATTACTAAAATATTTTCACAAATGGTATTTTGTTAAAGAGTAGATATTACAGATCTCTTGGGATTGCTTTCAAGTTCCAAGCATGGCGACATTGCAAATTTCCACTTTTATATTAAGAAACAATTAAGAAACACAGATTTAGAAAAATAACCCTTACCTGAGCAATCAATAAATCCATAGATACTAAATTAGAAATATTTTATGCTCTGATTTAATTTTTAGCCATTTATACTTGTACTCTTTTGCATATAAGTTAGTTTGAACAATGAAAACTAGACTGATAAGTGATATACTTTCAATTCCACTCAAATGTTGTATCAGGTTTCGTATCACTGCAGGGGAATGTTTAGATTTAAAACTACAATAAATAACCTCTTTTTCTCATTGGACATCTCTTCCATTGATAAGGAAATCAGGCAAATGTAGGATTGGTAGAGATGGAGAAATCATGTCATTTCCATGGAACCCCCATGGTTAGTATCTCATAATCAGCGGGGCTCTTTGGATTGTGAAGAGTAGCAGAGATGCAAGAAGAGTGAGCTAGAGCATGAGCTCTCTTCTGAATTGTCTCCCTCTGTCATGGGGTCGAGCACTCACTGCCTCAGCACCTCCTGCTGGTTGCTCCTGGGAATTAGTTCTCTGGTCCACAGGGTGCCGTCTTCTGGCAGGTGTCTCTCCCATCCTCACGCCATGCATTGTTCTCCAACCTCAGCATCCTCTTCAGGACACTGCCCTCTGGCAGCCCCCACTACAGTAGTCTCTTGTCCCCCTTGTGGGAGGTGTTATCAGCAGTCCTTTATTTAGGGCCTGCCACTGTGGCCAACTGCAGCCTCAGTCTAGCTCCTCACTTCAGGAGCAAGCCACAAGTCCTTCCAGGCCACACAACAATGGTGGCTAGACATGGTGCATGGAGGAAGGGGGAATCCAGGCCTCCCCACTACTCTGGATCCCGACCTAGGGACTCACTGGCAGCAGCCTTGTCCTGCTCTTCTCTGCTTTCCTTTACTGCCTCATTCCCTGGGCCACTTCCCCAGTGACTCCTCACACCCTCATGGCTCTTATAGCAAGGCCACAGCCTGGAAGATGATACACTAGTGTGTGTGTCTGCTCTCCTGAGCCTGCCCAGCACTGCTGTCTGTGGGTGCATCTTTCTCACTGCAGGGAGCTATCCCTTCTCTCTTGCTGGTCAGGACCTAACTCTCACTGTGGGGCAGCTCCTTATATACAGGGCTACCCCTAGCAAGCCACCCTCTGGTTGGCTCTTTAAAAGCTTTTCCTTGATTGGCCAGGGCTCTGTGCAGGCTCCCTCCTGCTTGCTTTAACCCCTTCTTACCAGTGTAGGGCAGTTGCCCCAATGCACACGCACACTCACACATGCACACACACACACACACACACATATGCACAAAATATACTGGAAATACATGATTGAGACAGCCATGTTATCACCATCTTTCTTAGTTTTCCTTCTATATTCTGAATGCCTTCTTGAAGAAAAAATCATAAGAACGGCCATGCCAAGTCAGACCAATGAACCATCTACCCAGCATCCTGTCTTCTGACAGTGGTTTATGCCAGGTGCTTCTGAGGCAATGAACAGAACAGGTAATCAAGTGATCCATCCTGTTGCCCATTCGTAGCATCCGATAAATAGATGCTAGGGATACTTCAGAGTATGGTTTTGCATCCCTGTCCATCCTGGCTAATAACCATTGCTGGACCTATCATTCAGAAACTTAATCTAATTCTTTTCTGAACCGTGTCTTCGTCTTCACAATATTGTCTTGGTCTTCACAATATCCTCTACCAAAGAGTTCCACAGATTTACTGTGAATCGTATGAAGAAATTCTCCTTTTTGTTTGTTTTAAACCTACAGCCTGTTAAATTTCATTTGGTTGCCCCTAGCTCATGTGTTATGAGAAGGAGAAAATAACACTTCCTTATTTACATTCTCTATAGCAGTCATGATTTTATAGACCTCTATCATATCCCTCCTTAGTCTCTTTTTCAAGCTAAAAAGTCCCAGTTTCATTAATCTCTCATCACATGGAAGCTGTTCCATATCCCTAATCATTTTTGTTCCCCTTTTCTGTATTTTTTCCAATTCCAATATATTTTTTAAGATGGAGTAACCAAATCTGCATGCAGTGTTCAAGATGTGGGCATACCATAGTTTTATATAGAAGCAAAAAGATATTTTCTATCTTATTGTCTGTCCCTTTCCTAGTAATTCTGAACATCCTGTTAGCTTTATAATAGTAATGGAGATTGCCTATCTCCTAGAACTGGAAGGGACCTTGGAAGGTCATTGAGTCTAGTCCCCTGCCTTCACAGCAGGACCAAGTACCACCCCAATGAATTTTTGACCCAAATGGCCTCCACAAGGATTGAACTCACAACGCTGGGTGTAGCAGGCCAATGCTCAAACCACTGAGCTATCCTCCCCTCCCTTTTTTGATTGCTGCTACACAGTAAGTGGATGTTTTCAGAGAACTAGCCACAATGAGTCCAAATAGATAGATAGATAGATATGGGATTATTTTCCAGTGTGCATTACTTTGCCTCAGGGTCACTGGGCAATGAAGGATCCCCTGGCAACATGAGTCAAGCCATATGTGCACAAGCTATGAAGCAGATCGGGAGGGGGGGGGGGGGCAGAATGTCCCATGAGATTTGGGATTTAAGGGAGCATGCTCTTTTCCCTTTCCTCAGAGCTAGAGAAGAATGCCTGCTCCCCTATGGGAGGAGTCTTTGCAGAAAGAACATATTCAAATAAGGAGGATTTCCAGACCTCTAAGTATAGTAACCCATGGAGAGAATTATGTAGGTCACTGGATTGTTCTTTAACAAATAATTAAAAGTCATATTAGGTTTTGAAAAACTCATTGATATCATGCCTGAATTTGGAACCTAAATTAATTTGACCAATTTAACACTGATTTAGATGACAAGGAACTACCAAGGAATTAGTAATTACTCTCTCAGCCATAATTTACCATGTCATTGAAAGACACACAATATGCATATGAGTAATACATACTTACTTTGTGGTTACAGAATTAGAAGTTTTGTGTATCTCATCTACTGTAAAGTGATGCTGCAACATCTCCTTTAAAAAAGATTAATTATCATCTTTCTGTACAGTCCCTACACAAAAATTTGAGAGCTCCTCTACCTTCTTCTCTTGCTGATGAAACTCCCTTTGCATATTGTTCCCCTCATACCTTCCCCTACAACATCCCCTAGAATGGCAAAAATATTAAAAAGAAATAAGAAGCAAAGCAAAGGTGATATTCCCTGGCCATTAGACAATGTTTTCAGAGTACCCAATGCTTACCTGGGAGTGTCCTTAAACTTCAGTTTTCAATTAGTTTCAGGAAGAAGCCTTAGATTGACAGTTGAAGCACCCAGCACAACATGTCTCAACAGAGGGAAGAAGAGCCTGGGGGCACAGACAGCTGACACCCCCCAGGCAATCTGTAGTTATACCACTGTGATCCAAAGCAATAGCTTTGAAATATACAGTACTAAGCAGATTTGCTGTTTTGTATACAAAAATGGAGAAATAACTTTGCTATGACATTTAAATAGCAATGATAAAGAAAGCAGAATTTAACTCTTAAGTATGTTCTCCCCTTGTTGCAGGCATCAACCTCTTGCTAGTATTGGTGGGAATTATGCAGACACATCTAGGGAAGAGTAAATCTTTTAACATTACGTATATTTCTGGGATTTTTCCCAAGGATAACAGCAGTTGGTTGAGGATGATGTATTCTAAAAGTTATTTGCGTTACCTGAATATCAAACTTTCATTTTTTACTTTTATTTCAGTTCTGTAGAACTGCCCATTCCACTTCTGGAAATATACTGTACAATCAACCACCTTGCATCTTAAGCTGGCTGGCAGGCAGGAATAAAAGAGTGATGCTTGATGGCTTGAAGGAGATGTAGAACTGTTGGAAAAGAGGCCTGTGGTGACTGACTCATCACCCAGGAATGCAGGATTTTAAAAGGTCAATCTGTGCTGGGACCTCCTCTCTTAGGGTATGTCTACACTGCCACCCTAGTTCCAACTAGGGTGGCTAATGTAGTCATTCGAACTAGCAAATGAAGCCCAGGATTTAAATATCCCGGGCTTCATTTGCATGTTCCCGGGCGCTGCCATTTTAAAATGCCCAGTAGTTCGAACTACAGAAGGTTCAGGTGTTCCCTGTTCACGCAGAACACGACAATAAATCTGTTGAGAGAAAGGACTTAATGGAAAGGTTTTCAGTAACTGAGTGAGCTGAAGGTAGTAGGGACTCCTATGAGGAGGATGTTTGGTAAGATCCTGGGTCCCAGCTATGGAGTTGCTAGAGGGATCTTGATGGAAAGGATGGGGGTGTTGTTTGAAGCCCTCTCTCCCCAGGGATTGTAAGGTCCCAGCAATGAATCTGCTGGAAGGATCTGGGTGGGAAAGGCATTTTCCTAGTCAAGGCATTTTCCAGGGATGGTTAATTATGGGAGAAAATAAGGGAGAGATACCTGCATTGTATGTGTTATCTTCCAGGTAGTCCCTAACATCTAATAATAAAGTTGTGGCTTGATTAAACCCATTTCAAATGTCTCCTCTCCTTTCAGCATAGCCAGGCAAACACTCTCACAAATCAAATTATATTTCATACAATGCCTAAATACATTTACAGAAATGAGATTTAAACAATTAAATGTCTTCTATGATTTTCCCTCTGTTAGTCCAATAGCCTAATAATTATCTCAACTGTTTTAATATGACTTGCACTATATTGTCAATTTATTTAGTCAGAATTAGTTTTCTATTTCTTTTTGTAACTGTTGCTTGTTTACTTAACAATATTTGGCTTTGCCTAATGATATGTACAGAAGACAGGGCTAAGTGGAACATCAGCTATTTACATCAGCTCTAACAATTAATGCATGTTAATTTTTAATTACACTGATTGTACTAGAGGCAGTATGTATGTTTTTTCACAGAACAGATGTACCAGTCAGCTTTGCTGATGAACATGCATATCGATTAGATGTTGATGCTGCCAACGTTTTAGAGGGAGTCAGCTTCTAATAGATGTAGGAAAGTACAGTTTATAGTCCTGGGACAGACTGCTAGTATTCTAGCAAATCCTATGTCTGATAATACATTATATCAACAGATCACTAAAGGTGCAAAGTCACACTTAAATGTTTGGAAATTTCAGAATTAAGGTGCTTGTGTAACTTTAATGTATCCCCTTTGTGTCTTGTACACTCACCAGTATTTACAACACATTGGGAATCAGCATCTTGAGTTCTTTTCCTGGCTATGCGAGGTGGGGGACTGTAGTTTAATGATTATTGGTTGCAAAGCAAAGCATTCACTTTACATGTTCACTCTGAAAGGCAGTGTATGTAAATAGATGAGACTTGGACTAAATACTGACTATGGCCCTTAGATGGAAGTGACACACACAATTCAATTATTAGCACTAGTCAGTGGAAGACCTGAACCTAGATCTCAAGGCACCCAGATTTTCTTTGTCTAGGCCAGGGGTCTCCAAACTTTTCTGCCCGAGGGCCGCATTAACTATCAAACAGCAGTTCGGGGGCCGACTACACACTTGAGGTCCAAATAAAAAACAATCAAAACATGGATGTTGTTTTTAATTATTTATTTAATATTATTTTATTCAGTTATTATTTAATAACACATTGATACACTACACATGAACACCTGTATTAGTGTGAATGGTGAAATTGTTTCCTGGATGCCAAAATAGAGCCCAGCCCACTAGTGACCTCATGAGAGAGCTAGCCAATAGGATAAGAACGCACTGGCCAATAGGGAGCAATTGTCCACGCCAAGTCCCAACCCCTCTTGCTGTGAGGGACGCGCAGAGCCCGGGCTTGGCCGTCGGTCCGCAGGGCGTGTGGCCGTCTGTTGGCGGCTCCGATCCCCCGCACCCCCGGCCGGGGAGTCTCGCTGCCCAGGGCAAGGGCTGCGCGGGTCCAGAGTCCCTCCTCCGTCCCGCTGGCTCCTCCGGCTTCCCTCTCCTGGCTGCCTGCCCAAAAGAAAGTGAGTGCCGGCCGCCCCTGTCCTTCCGGCCCCTCCCCCTTTTGAGCCGGCACGCACGGGGCGTGCCGCTCACCCTGGCGTCCCTGCCCCTTCTCCTCCTGGGTCCTGCCGCCTTCCTCGCCTGCCGCGCCTGCGGCTGTGCGCCCTCGCTCCCCTCCCCGTGGGCTTTCCCCTGGGCTCCGCTGTGCTGCGCCGCTCGGCGCTTCTCCAGGGGAGGGGCTGTCAGTGTGGGGAGTTTCTTCCCCGCCCCAGCTCCGCGGCGCTATGCCGCTCGGTGCTTCTCCAGGGGAGGGGCTGTTAGTGCAGGGAGTTTCTTCCCCGTCACAGTCTCCACGGGCCGGATGAGAGGGCCTCGCGGGCCGCATCCGGCCCGCAGGCCATAGTTTGGAGACCCCTGGTCTAGGCTTAAGTGGAAGTAGCTACTCTGGCTGTATTTGTCCCCTATCAAAAGCTCTAGCTCAGTGCTTGGGAGCAAATTCAGTGTGTGAGAGGCATGTTCAGAGATTTTAGTAGCAAGCCTTTAAGAAGTTCTGAAGAGAATGTGTAAATGGTAATTATCAGACAAATCTGTATGGACTTTCATGGGGCCAAAATATATCTTTCTGAATACAGGATGGTCCCCTGGCTGAATTCATGTTCCTACTCTAAACTTTGCAGGCACTAAAACTCTTCAAAAAAGTTGAAATAAATATTTTCCCTAGTTTAATTTATAGAAATGGCTATATTGTTTTTTTCTAAAATACAAAAACAACCAAGCAAAGAAAGAGTATTAACAAAACCCAGAACAAAACAAACACACACAAAATAACAAAGCAATCAAATAATCTTGAGCCTACAGAAGAGAATAAATATGAAAAGCTTCAGACAAATGTGGTGATGTGATAATCAACTGAAAATGGACTTATAATGGAAAGAGTTATGAAAACACTAACAGGTGTCACTATTAGGTCACTTCTTTAGTATTTAAGCTATTTGGTGATCATCTGGTTCTCTGCTTGAGACTGAATCTTATTAGCATTCATCACATGGGGTGTGTCTAGACTACAGGGTTTTGTCGACAAAAGTGGACTTTTGTTGACAAAACTATACCTGTGTCCACACTGCCTTTGAGTTATGTCGACATAACGTCGACAAAACTCAGCAGTTTTGTTGACGTATGTAAACCTCATTCTACGAGGAATAACGCCTTTTGTTGACAGAGTTCTGTTGATAGAAGGCATTATTGCATCTACACTGTCCTTTGCGTCTACACTGTCATGTCAACAAAGCGGCTTGCTTTGTCGACAGAACTGGATGTAGTCTAGACGCTCTTTGTCGACAGAAGCTTTGTCGACAGTATGGGTGTGTCTAGACTACATGTCTCTGTCGACGGAGGCATGTAGATTAGCGAGATCGGCAGAGGGAAATGAAGCCGTGATTAAAATAATCGCAGCTTCATTTAAATTTAAATTGCTGCCCCGCTCTGCCGATCAGCTGTTTGTCGGCAGATCGGGGCAGTCTGGACGCGACGCGCCGACAAAGAAGCCTTTCTTGATCGGCACAGGTATGCCTCGTGAAACCAGGTTTACCTGTGCCGATCAAGAAAGGCTTCTTTGTCGGCGCATCGCGTCCAGACTGCCCCGATCTGCCAACAAACAGCTGATCGGCAGAGCGGGGCAGCCATTTAAATTTAAATGAAGCCGCGATTATTTTAATCGCAGCTTCATTTCCCTCTGCCGATCTGGCTAATCTACATGCCTCCATCGACGGAGGCATGTAGTCTAGACATAACCTATCTGTTGACAAAACTTCTGTCGACAAAACCCTGTAGTCTAGACATACCCATGGTGTTGTGCAGCTGTGTTTGTGTGACTTTTTTTTCCTCTTCTTTGAAAGTATAAAGAAGGGGATGCTATTTGGTGGCAGTTGTTTTACTGTAAGATCTCTCACATTTAGAAATCTACAAGGGCCTTTTTAGTGAGCCCTCTTGTTCTAGGTATATATGAGTTTGGCTGGGGAGCTAGTTTTGAGTACTGTGCCATTGATGTGCTGATGTTTTACGTCTATTTCATCAGATCTGAAGGGTGCAGATAGCCAGTGTCTGTCTGCTTACTTGCAAACTAGGTGTCTGAGGGTAGGCTCTTATGAGACATAGGTGATGCTGGTAATGAAAAGAAATGATGGGGGTAATATTTGCTACCAGAGTTCACAATCTAGGCACTAATTGGTTTTTGGTAGCTTATGGATGCCTGTAACAGCAGCCCAGAGCACTTACATTTATCTGCAGTTAGCGAGGAAGTTGAGACTGTTTCTATTAGATGTGGATAATGCCACAATTATGTTTATCTTTGTCACTTGCAGACAGGATTACTCCAATGTGCTCTACTTAGAGTTATAGCTGATAACCAATCAAAGATTTCACACAATGCAGAATGCAGCTTCCCATTTACTTAGTTGTTTTGTTTTATGGAATATTTTACATTAATATTCCAGGGTTTACACCGACTTCTAATTGGTTTCTGGGTACAATTCAAAATGTTGGTTTTGATCTTTAAAGCCCTCAGTGATGTCAGTCTTGTGTAGCAAATGTGGTGCTTTATCCGTGCTTTATCCTGGCAGTTGCAAATTCATGTAGGAAGCTCAAACTAAAATTCCCAGTGATTTGTGTGTGAAGGCTTTGGAGGTAAGATGTTCTCAATAAAGGCTACTGGTTGCTAGAACCAGATTCCTCTCCACTTCAGTGCATCAGAACAAGTCTTCCCTTCCTTCTTCTAGGTTACATATTACGCATATGAAGTGAATTAACCAGGAGAATGGAGTTGAGAGAGCTTAGATATTTCTCTATGTAGGAGATTCAGGGAGTGCTTTTTTTGTCAATACAGCCTGATCTCCATTAGCTAATGTGAATCCATGGGATAATATCAATATCCTGAGGAAGGGGGGTTCTTGGGACATTAAAAACTCCGTGGAGTATGGTTATATTATGCAGGTTTGACAGACCTAGTGGGAGTGCACTTCTTTAGAACAGATATGGAGAGGTAAATATAGAGACATAATATCGCTGTTGCAGAGGGGAGCATTGACTGAAAGTAAACCAGGATAAAACAAGCAAGGGAATGAGAAATCCAAAAGAACAATGTTGGCTGGAATCTGAGATTACTGGGAATCTTGAATACTGAGTACAGATGTGGTTGCCTCAAAAAAGATAAATTGGCATTGGAAAAGGTTCAGAGAAGGGCAACAAAAATTAGGAGAGGTTTTGAACAGGTCTGATGAAGAAAGATTAAAAAGGCTTGGACTTTTCAGCTTAGAAAAGAGGAGACTAAGGGGGGATATGATAGAGGTATATAAAATCATGACTGGTGTGGAAAAAGTGAATAAGGAAAAGTTATTTACTTGTCCCCATAATGTAAGAACTAGGGGTCACCAAATGAAATTCATAGGTAGCAGGTTTAAAACAAACAAAAGGAAGTTTTTCTTCACACAGTACAGTCAACCTGTGGAACTCCTTGCCAGAGGATGCTGTGAAGAGTAGGACTTTAACAGGATTCAAAAAAGAGCTATATAAATTCATGGAGGTTAGGTCCATCAATGGCTATAAGCCAGAATGGGTAGGAATGGTGTCCTTAGCCTCTGTCTGTCTGGAAATGGATGACAAGAGAGGAATCGTGTGATGATTACCTATATTAGGCATCTTAACTTTGCATACTGAGCTGAGCCCCTGATGTGGGCATTTTGTACCTAATTGTCGGTTGCCACTGCTAGATTGTCATGGCCCAACCATTTTATGAGAACTAGTGAAGAAATAAAAGTGTTTCTGAATAACTTTAATGGAGCTTGCCTTTTTGGATAGAGGAATGCTTGATATAGGCAGATTAAAAATTCGCTCAGATGCATTGGGCTTTGGAATATTTTGCCGAGCAGGTGGTGGTCTCAGGAACGACCCACTGTTAAGTTATAAAAAGTGGGAATAGCTGCATGCAGAAGGGCTTCTTCACTAATGGATTTTGTGGCAACAATCAGGCATTGTGTTATATCAGTGAGTTAGCTCTTGTCTAGCTTGTAAACTTGGTTTTTACATTTGAAGAATGAGCCTGGATATACAAGGGTTCACTTCACCCTGCATGGAAATACAACCACTTCTGGAGGAAAATGTGACAGCTTTTTAACAGCATGAAGCAAAACAATGCAAGAACAGAAAGTATAGGAAGAGTTATCATGTGATATCTTCAGGAAAGTTTTAGGAAGGAAGATTGCAGTTACCCAATAGAATATTATTATATTATATTTGCCTTTCTTTTAACATAGCTCATCTCTTATACTTTATTCGTGAGTGCTTGTGCTATGACCCACAGCTGAGAATAGAATGTGCAATGAAAGTACCAGCTTCCAGCATCAAGGAGTTAATGAGAGCAGTTCTACATCTACTAGTAATCATCTCTGTTAGAGAAGACGGCTCAGTAATATGCAATTGGCATTTTTAATAAACAAATTTTATTGCACAATAAATATGGCTAAGAAAATAATTATTTCAAGGTTTTGTCTTTTCCCAGAATGCTAGTATTGCTAAATATTGAGGAAATCGAAAATGAGTTGGTTGTGCTTGTCAGTTCCACTCAATCCATTTTTGGCAAAATATAAAGAGGTGGTTCAATGCTCATATATTTACTGGACACTGCTCAGAAGAAAAATGCTGAAGCACACATAGCTGTCTGACCAGATAAACTAGAATGGTATTACTCACAGCAGACCATTTCCCTCCTTTCGTAAATTTCCACAAAGAGCACACAGTAGCACAGAGTGGTGTGCTATACACTAATTGTACTTAAATGGGGATTCAGTTAAACAAGACAACAGCAAAAGATATGTATGAGAGAGAGGGATATTTTGGAATATGTTGCCTTGTACATTATAGGGCTTTTCAAAGGCAAAATAGAATCTCATTTAGGTTGGCAGGCAGAACTATTTAAAAAACACCCTATTTTTTATATGTTCTCAAATTTTCAAGCCTACATATAATTGGTTTAAAGTTGCTCGCTCTCACTTTAAAAGACCTTCACTGTCACTTCAATGCTGCTTTAAAAGGCCACTGTGGCTTACTCCAGACTGTCCAGGCAGAAGGGATCATACTTCCACCATCTTCTCCGGTCTGATATTTTTTTTCGCTTGAACATCCCCCAGCTTTTGAATTCCATCCCAGACTGTTTGGGTATGTCTACACTAGCCACCCTAGTTCGAACTAGAGAGGCTAATGTAGGCATTCGAACTTGCAAATGAAGCCCGGGATTTAAACATCCCAGGTTTCATTTGCATGTTCCCAGGTGCTGCCTATTTTAAATGCCCCGTAGTTCGAACTACCTGCCCATGGCTACATGCGGCATGGGCTTGGTAGTTTGAATTAAAGCTCCTAATTCGAACTACCGTTATTCCTCCTGCAAGGAGGTTTAATGGTAGTTCAAATTAGGATCTTTAATTCAAACTACCTAGCCCGTGCCGTGTGTAGCCACGGGCAGGTAGTTCGAACTACGGCGCATTTAAAAATGGCGGCACCCGGGAACATACAAATGAAGCCCGGGATATTTAAATCCTGGGCTTCATTTGCAAGTTCGAATGCCTACATTAGCCACCTTTGAACTAGGGTGACTAGTGTAGACATACCCTTTGAGACTACCTGCCTTAAAAATAAATATAATAAAAAAATCCCTCTCTGCTCCTTTCTGTACCTTGCAGATTAACATCCAATCCTATTTAAAGGCATAAATTAAAAATAAATATTTTTTTATTTTGCCTTCCCTTTATACTTCTGTGTCCTATTTCATTCTTCACTTCAGCCCAATGCACATGGTTGCCACTAAATCTTATCCAAACTGTCACCTCTTTGTATAATTTTCATTTCAGTACCTAGCAGTAAGATATTTCACATGTAATCTTAATAGTGAACTGAATACTTATATTTTAAGGAAAGCTACCAGGTTTGTTTGCCTTTTGGGATTGCAAAAAAGAAACATCTCTTCAAAAGAACTCTCTGTTAAAAGTCATAGTACAATTGTTATTGGTAGGATGGTAGAGCATTGTGGTTGGTTAGCCTAGTTAGAACAGTCATCTTCTACTGTAATTATATTCAATTATTTCTCCCCATCTCCTTCTGACCATCCGAACTAATATTTTTGTTGTGTTTTGTTTTATGTTTAAACAATATCTTAAGTTTATTATGTTTAAAGTTGATAGAGACCATTGTCATAGTGGTGCATATGGCATACTGTATACCCAGTAAAGGTGCACTTAGTGTTCTGTAGACATGCAGCAGCATGCCATAAAACAATCAGAATAATAATTTGATTTCTGTCTGAATAAGGGATGGCTCAAGAGATGGCAAAGGTGGGTTGTCAGTGAGATGTAGGACTCAAGTGGACAATATTTATATCATGTAGGTTTATTTTTAAAAAGCAAAAAACTAAACAAAACAAAACCTTCTCCAGTGACCTTTTTAAATGTAAGTTAAAAGCAATTTTGTGTGGATATTTGCAACAGGGAGAAGCAGCTTAAAAAGATGATATCCTTTGCTGTTTATAGAAATGTGCATTGAACTACTACATATTTTTACTAGGCTTCCATAGCTATCTAAGGATTTCTAAACATAGAAGTTAGTATGTCAAGTTTACTAAACTATTTTCGTATGTATCTAAATGCTAGCAGCATAACAGCCACACACACAGTAGGTTGAAATTATAACTATATATTGTTTTAGAATTAGAGTAGATTACACATAATAATGGTGGTGGTCTGTATTGCAGATAAAAATCACCTTTTTACATATGTAACAACAGTATTTAAAACTAGTGCTTCATAATCTATATTTCACTAAGACAGAAAATATATTAGCCCAAATGGCATATATCATTTAAAATGAAAAAAAAATCTATAAATAACAATATTTGATATTTTTTAATGTTAAAATATGTTCCTTTTTAATTAGTCATTATATATTGATTGATGCCCACTGTACTTCTGATGCCTTTCCTTCAGGGCTTTGTATATTTCACAGATTGTAAGGTGTAAAAATACTTCAAATCAAAGTAGTAAAATAAGCATAGTTAGAGGGAGAACATGAGGGTTTTTCTTCATTTACATTCATTACATATTATGAGGTTTAATTACCTTCCTCGAATAATACCGGTATGAAGGAATGATGCTAAAGAAGGCGTACTTCTATGATGATTTTATTGATTGTGACTGATGGATGGCATCAACATTTCATAGTGAAGAATCATGGTTTTGTTACATCAGGAAAATTAAATTGGGAGAGTTATTTTCTTTCCCAGTGATAGTGGCAGTTAGAATATTTCACCTGTAATGAGATGTGTGCGTTATGTGCCATAGTGAACCACTGCTGAGCCATTAAATATATGTAAATGAAGAGAAACACAAGAGAGCCTGGGCATAATAACGTGCAGAACAGAGAAATGGATCCTGGAAAGTGATTAATTTATTTGATGATGCCTCAAGTGAGGAATTTTAGGTCACAAATGAAGTGACAGAATGACAAATTACCATTTTAAAGAATTTACTGGGCATCATTACTGAACAATTGTCAGGTAGTTTATGGTGGCTGAGAAGATGGTATAAATATAGATCTTTTCCTTATCTGAGATGAATTATTAATCACCTTTTTAAAAATCTTTATGAGTGATGGTTGGCTGTCTGATTGGAAATAATGTGTTCTACAATTTTAACTAAATTCTAATATGATATGTAACAGGAATCTTTACAATTAAAGTCTCAGTGGAGAGTGGTAGGAGGTTTACAGTCAATTGCAGTTTTAATGTGATAGAAGAGGATGAATTCACTAGCATATTTCAATAGGTTTCCTTAGGTATATTATCCCTGCTGTGATGTTATTCAAATGTTTACAGTTTATTTTCTTTTGAAAAATGACATTCAGATACTTAAATTGTTTTCCTTGGTTTTATTAGTTAATGAAAAAGAAATTCTCATAATTACTATATTTTTGCAGCCTGCCATGTTATTTAAAATGAAGTGACTTCCTTTGTCAGCTAGACTGTAAATGCCGTTGTCTTGTATTTTGTTCAGTTTCTGTTTGCTTTATGTATGTCATATCCCTTCCCTGGGTATATGTCACTGCCTGTGCTACCAATAACAACTGGCGTGTGTAAAGAAAAGATAGGAATTAGAAATTAAAAGAAAGATGATAATGCTTTATTTTATTTAATCTGATGTTAAAAGCAACTTCATTTCTATGTTTGTGCACAAGTTGGGTATTTGTTAAAATTTCTAATATGAGGCATTCATAAAAATTTCAGACTACGTGTTAGTTATATGCTGTCTGTTCATATGATGTGTATGCATACACATATATTAATATTTTATAGATATGTATACTGAAAAAGATACAGTAGGATTTCATGAAAGTGCATAAAAAGCATGTAGTTAGTGTCCACCTCCCAGGAGTGATTTGACATCAAGTGTACTTGCTAGTCTATTGTGACATGGTAGCATAAGTAAAACTAAACCACCACTGACTAAATGAGCGAAGTTCAATTTGCAGTGCATTTTCTTTTGCTTTGTGTGTTTTCATTTACTGACCCGTATGCAGAATTACTGTGAAATACTGAGGTCTACAGTACTGTGTATATTCAAACCTTTATGTGTTAACTTTGCTTTTAGAGGAACCCTTTGTGTAGATTGGGAATAGAATCTAGGAGTTTTCAAATATCAGTATCTTGTTTGGAACTATTGAGAACAATCTATCAGTCTCTTATATACTGCCTTGAAAAACTCACAAATGAAATATGAGGTTTGTGTGGAGGAGTGGGTGTGTGGAACTAACATTTGGAAAGGACTTCTAAGCTATTTACGCATCTGGATGCTTTCTACTTTAACTAGTTCTCATGATTAACATAATACACTTTGAAAACTTCATAGCTGCTGGGGGTTTATTCAAATTGAAAGTTTTGTTCTTTGGATTTTTAGTTTTAGGTGTGGTTGTAGATTATTGTAATCTAGAATGCTGCCAAGTAAAATCATAAATTTAAAAAATCCTGTCTTGAAATGAATACTTAGCATAGTTAATACTGAAATAATTCAGAGAGTCTAATTTATTTTGAACTGCTGATTTTTTTGAACTGCTGATTTTTTTTCTCCACTTTCTTCATTCTAGATAGTGAAAAACAGCTGCCTTGTTTATTTTACTTTCCTCTTTTCTTAAGTTTTCATTTTTTGTACTTCATATACTACAACAGTGCTGTTGTGTTTGGGCTAATAGCAATGTAAAGTGTATTAAATAAAAGAAACATTTGTTACTAATATTTTTAGATCACCTATTAAAATATTTTAGCCTGGAACTATTAAATAATGTCCCTTTGAGTACAAATATACATGTTTTTAGCATTTAATGTTAGCTTATGCTTTAAATTGTACTAATATAAATGCAAAAATAAATATGTACAACTAAATAAATAAATATAGCTGTACTGTACTTTTCACTAAGAAATTAAACCATCTGTTATAGGTCATTGAATCAATTTTATCAGTAGTTCGTATTCCAGAACAGTGTTTATCCACAGGACTGTTCTACCCCAGTAAAGAATATCAATATTTCTGAAGCTAGTGAATACTGCACTCTTTACATACATTAAGAAATGCCTATGGATTCTTTAGGACAGTAGATGTCAATCATTTGTGTTATGATGAAAATAGGTGTATAAGGACCTCAAAGCTCACGCATTTAGTGGCACATAAGAAATGTTTTCATTTACATCAGCCATCACACTTTTTTTTGTTTGTTTGTTTTTTGTTTTGTTTTTTTGCTCCTCACATGGGTCATCATTGGGGATATACTTGAAGCCATGATTAGGACAAACTGGACATTTTGGCTGCAGGCAAAAATAGAGGGATATTTTTGAGGTGTTTCCTAAAATAGCACAAGGAATCCTCTCTCTCAGTGTGGGTCTTTGGGTGCTATGCAAATAATCTTGGTTCTCTATTCTTGATTCTCTATTCTTCCTGAGATCACTCCTGCGAGAACTGAGTGCTCTGGGGCTGATTTAGCAAAGTAATTTAAAAAAGGTCTAATTTTTAAGAATGGAAAAGCCCCTGTGGCTTCAACCTGGGTATTCATGTTCTTAATATTAGGGATCTGTTTAAATCGTTTAGCCCAGCACCTTGCAGAATCAAGTCTTTGGGGCTCTTGGCCAATTCAGCTACCCTCTAATTCAGGGCTAGGCAAAATACAACCCATGGACTAGGTCTGGCCTGTATAGGTGCTGGATCTGGACCGCAGGCCAGTGGGCTCCCTTTCTGCCCCTGACCCTGCACACTGCTCAGAAAAGCAGCTACAGAGCCCTATTTGTCTTTGAACAGCTGTGAGCCTGGGGGAAGGGGAGAAGGGGCTTTGCATGCTTCCCCCAACCCCAGCACAATTCCATTGACCAGTTTCTGGCCAATGGGAGCTGACTGATTGAAGAAATGGCACCCTAGTCCCCTGCCCCAGGTCACAACCACCTCCTTACCCCAAACTCCCTCCCAGAATTCACACTTCCTTCTGCACCCCAATCCCTTATCCCAAGCTCCCTTCTGTACTCAGCCTCAATATCAGACCCTGCACCCCATTCATATAGAAGAGTGCTGTCCTTGACCATTTTCCAAATTCTTGGAGTGCCCTCATCAAATTTATTGCCCACCTCTGCTCTAGTTTAACACATTTTAATGTAAAAACACCAATTTACACAGAATATACTACATTTCATATTTATATGACACTAGCAGAAATACCTAGCGTCGCCTGGGGAAAATACAGTAAAAGGTGTGATGAATGAATGACGTCAATGACATTAACATAGTATATTTTATTGGAAATACTTTTCTCTTATATATTACTTTAGGAAATTAACATAGCTAGTATCTTTTCTATTATCATAGGGAAAGGATCTCGTAGTTGCAGTTGATGTGACATGTTTAAGAGAAAAGTCCAGCAAATGCCTATGATCAGGCCCTACTAAAAGCTAATTAGTGGCCCAATTGGGGCTCTCGAGGAACTGATTTCGAGATATAACCAATCCAGTGATTGAAGTTAGGATATCAGGAGTATCCATGCAAAATGTTGTGTTTCTATGATCAGGCGCTAGTAAAAGCTAATTATCAGCGGGCCCAATTGGGACTCTGGTGGAACCAAGGGAACAAATTTCGAGATATAACCAATCCAGTTATTTAAGTTAGGAAATCAGTAGTATCCATGCAAAATTTGGTGTTTCTAGCTCTTACTATTTCTGAGATCTTTTGGAACAAAGAAAGAAAGAAAAACAAACTTTCAGAAATCATATATATAGTAGCCCAGTGTCTGAGAGTCTGTAATGCTGAAATGCTGGCTGTTCCCTATGGGTGGCGCTGTTGCCTGAAATGCTAGCTATTCCCTCTGGTGGCCCGTGCTGCATTGGGAGTGCGGGGCTTAAACGGCCACTTGCTCCCCTGCGGCGGCCCGGCTAAGCGGTGCAGAAGTCAGCCGAGCGTCACGGTGGGAGGTGAAGGGGAGCGGGGTGGTGACGTGCAGCATGACAGCAGCTCCAGACCCCGCCCCCTGGCAGTTAACATCACCGTCCCGCCCCCCTTCGCCTCCTGCCGTGGCGCTCGGCTGACTTCTGCGCCGCTCAACTGGGCCGCCGCGTGGGAGCAAGTGGCGCAAGCGACCATTTGGGCTCCGCGCTTCTCATGCAGCACGCGGAGTGTGGAGCCCAAATGACCGTTTGGGCTCTGCGGTCCCCCGAGTAAGAGGCAAGAGGGGGAGGAGAAGAGAAAGAGAGAGACAGAGAGAGAGGCAGTAGGAGGAGGAGAGAGAGAAAGAGAGAGAGATATGAAGCAAGAGACCGGAGGCTCAGAGGAGAAGACCGACGTGGAGGAGAGACCTGAAAATCCCATTTTATGACAGGCTAATTGGCTAGTATTTATAAGATTTTCAGTACAGTATCATAACATATTTTACATCAGAACCCATTATAAATTTAGGAGAAAAATGGCTTTCACTGGGTGACGTGAAGAGAGAAGTAATTAGAGGTTGGAGAGATCTAGACAGAGCAGCCCAGCTTATTGCAGGGACCTTCCCCACTGGAATGTTGTGAAGAGGGAACTCAGTCAAGAAAAAGAAGTAGAATGGGTAGGTTTAAAAATATCAGAATAGCACAACATCTAAAAACATAAAGGCTGCGTCTAGACTGGCATGATTTTGCAGAATTACTTTTAACGTAAAAGTTTTTCAATTAAAAGTATTTCCGCAAAAGTGCATCTAGATTGGCAAGTGCCTTTGCACAAAAGATTTGCTTTTGCACGAAAGCATCTGTGGCCAGTCTAGATGCGATTTTGCGCAAGAAAGCCCTGATCGCCATTTTAGCCATCGGGACTTTTTTGCGCAAAACAGTTCTTCCCTGTCTACACTGGCCCTCTTGCACAAGTATTATTGAGCAAGAGGGCTTTTTCCCGAGTGGGAGCGTGAAAGTATTTGCGCAAGGAGCACTGATTTTGTACATTACAAAGTCAGTGTTCTTGCACAAATTCAAGTGGCCAGTGTACACAGCTGGCAAGTTTTTGCGCAAAAGCGGCTGCTTTTGTGCAAAATCTTGCCAGTCTATTCGCACCCAAAGAGTGGGTTAAAGTTCAGAGAAGCAGAGTGTAGCAATTCCATTGAAAATATGGAGTAACTAGTATGGAATTTGTCATGGAAATAGATTAATGATTGTGATGTGATGATGAGCAGAGCTGGTTTCTAAATGGGTGTCACTTTATCTACAGAAAAAAGGTTTTTTAAAAAATTATGCCCAAACCTGAAACATTTCAATTTGAAATGCTGACATGGTGCCTCATGCCTACATTCTTGGTCACACTACTTGTCTTATGGTACACCTGTTGATGAGGGGACATGACGAGTCCTGGAAGTCACATGGCTATGATACATAATGGAAGATGATGGGAACATAAGGTAATACCACCTGCCAAAGCTACTATTCCCATAAGGTCCCAATGAAGCATTTTAGAATAGAAATACTTCACTTTTGGGGCATTGTTTTTCCTCAGAAAAAACTGTCATTTCCCAAGGAAAACAGATACTTCAGACAAAAACTTGTGTAGCTGATAACCCAATTTTCTGCTGAAAAACAGTTTTGATGGAATTTTTTTTGACTACACCTAACAATAGGGCTGGAACAAGAGAGCAGTGCTGAAAGTGTCTGCTAATGTCAGTAGGTACCACAGTCCTGGGGAAAGCTGAGGGAAGTAACTATGTCTTTGCACTCTGGAGTGAGGCTCAGTAGTCAGCCAGGTAAATATTTTTCACAGTGGTCAGGGAATCCTGATTTTTTTTTGTCTCCCCAAATGCTATTTGAGAGACTTGAGTTTACAAAGGCAACCAGCACATATGATGGTGGGTGAGTAGTGGGATGCTGGACCACGGATATTGCCCCACCAGAGAGCACCTAGATCAGAGATCTACAGATGCTGAGGTTTAGAGTGGCTGGGAGCAGAGCTGGTCTGGTGAGCTGGCAGCCCTCAGGGCTAGTGGACAGGAAATGTGGTTGGGAGCAGTTGCTGCCACCTCGTGAGCAGGGCCAGGCAGCTGAAAACAGAACCCTTCAAGGGGAGCAGTGGAGCCAGGCAGGCTGGCCAGAGGCAATGACTGGCCAAGGTGGCAGCCAGAAGGGGAATCCCAGGAGAACACGGAGGCCTGATATCTCCTAGTCTGATGTACTCTCTTGTTTAGGGCTGCTCATGTCCTGAGGGTGTTAGACCAGAATGGTCCAATTTGTAAAGCCTGCCGGGCTGATCTCTTTGGAAAACATGGATGTTGTGTTAGAAGGGTTGTCATGGTAAGGGGTTTTTTTTAACAACTGTTTGTTAGCAGAGATAAATAGGGATATAGTAATAAGGGTATTAATGAATGCTGCCCATGGGACACAATAAAATATGTAAGCTATGCTAGTTTACAAATAGTATTAGGAGTATTCTATTGAGACCAGACCAGATCACCTTCAACATTTATAGGAGAAAATTAAATATAAAATACATTCCCTGCTATGGATGTAAATATTGTTTAAAACAGTTAATAGTTTAAATGCTTTATATTATAGTATTTAACTAGTTAACCATTGACAGGCCTATGCAGCACAGTTAGGGATGAGGCTCCCCTAGGATTGTGGTCCCGCTGGGTCTGTGGGACAGAGAACCCACCTGCCTGGCATGGTAGGGCTGCTCCAGGCCGGCCTATGTGCCATGGATGGGGACGAGACCACTCCAGTGCTGCTGTGGCCAGTGTTCTGCCTGCCTGCCAGAGTTGCCGGGTCCTGCTGGCCAGCCCAATAGAGCAGGGCTGCTCTGGTGTGCTGTGGAGGGCTGTCTACCTGGGTTTGGACAAGGTCTGGTTACCCAGTAAGTTTTCCAAAATGCCTAATGTAACTGTTACCCAGTAGGGATGTTAAAAAGTGGTTAATAAGGTAATACAGTAACTGTGTAATTAGATCTTAGCAGTTACACACTCACATGCTGTGGACTCTGCAGTAAAAGCTTATACTGCATAGCCCACAGTGCAGCCAGCTTCCCAAAGGCAGAGCCGGCTGGCCACATTCCTGGGGAACTGGCTGCACTGCGGGCTCTGCAGTATAAGCTTTATATTACAGTCTGCTAAGCGAGGCGGCAGCCAGCTCTCCAGTAGCTGGTGCACCCCGGAAGCCAGCTTTTAAGCTGGCTCCCAACACGTACTCATTTCTGCCTTCTGGCCCTGCTCCCAAGGAGCCTGATGTGACCCTGCACTGCTGCCTCAGTGAAGCAGTGACAAATAACGAAATAGCCAGCTATTACCACACACAGCTTATAGTCTAGGTTGCATTGGTGAATCCTCATCATTTAACTACCACTTAGTGTCTCATTTTGTTGGGAGGACTTGAGGGTATTGTAGACTATGGATGTACATAACAGTTTTTTGGGGGGGCGACTTGCAACACTATCCGCTTCCTTATAACTAGACTTGGAAGGATTAGATTTTGTATTGGTAAATGTCAGTAAACATCGATTTCACTGTACACACACACAAATGGACGAAAACATATTTCCATCAGTAACCATTGAAATTTACAGATAGGCAAAGTAAGAAAAATTCTGCTTGAGGACTTGTTAGAGTTTGATTTAAGGATATTTACTTTGCTTACTTAGATATTTGGTGCTGACAATTTTTGTTTTAACAGTTCTAAAGCTGTAGCTTTTTTGAATTTCGGTATCTACAGCTATTAAACAATTCTTGTCCAATCCTCCATAATTTGCCACAACTGTGAAATTTAAATAGATACAAATTTAAAAATCTTTAAACCCATAACTTTGCTTAGTCCTGAAAATTTATATTGATGAAATAAAAAAGCTTAAAAATAAACAAATTATTCATCAAAATTATGTAAAAGTGAAATTCTGTTTATTATAAAATTAAGTCAGGAGTAGATGGAAAGTAAACAGTTAAACTTTATAAAATGTTGTTCTGTGAAAATTGGCTTATTGATGAATTCCCTATTTCTTGATTATAGTTTTCATAGCAATATATGTAGTCCAAGTAATGCTCAACAAGTGATTTGGTAAATATAAGCACCCAGTTCCAAGGCAGAATAATTTAGAAATGTCTTGGTTGCAGATTGTTTGTGTACATTTGCTTCTGGAAATTTTACAAGCAGTATACTTCAAAGTAATTGGGTTTTATCTAGATGATATATTGGATGGCTTTTTAGGGCATTTGGGACTCAGTAAATCCAAGTAAAATCAGGTTGAGTATGACCTATTCAGGGGCAAGATCGATTGTTGTGTTGGGCAAACAGAAAACAAATACAGTCTTACTCCATGGTAAGAGTAGCTGAAAGGCTCTGATGGCAAGGAACCCAATTTAAAGAGCTCCTGACTTTCAGAGCAGATCTACTCTCTGTTTTCTGATCTGTACTCTTCCTAATCTGCTGTGGTTACACCAGGATATACAGTGGGAACACTTATTATATTTGATGGGTAGTTTCAGTAGAAGGGAAAAGGGATGGGGATGGGATTTGTTGGTCTGTTTTTAATTACATGTGTTTGGGGAAACTTTTCCCTCAATTTGAAAAGGACCACTAAGGGTTCCACATGCATCAAGAATCACTATCCTCACTTGCACATGGTTGCTGTGGCAAGTGCACACTGTTGTTGGGTGATCTCTCGCACCCAGTAAGCTAGTTGTGAGTAGGTGGCAGTGTCTGTTCCAAATACTCCGCTAGCAAGGAAAGAGTTTACAACTCACTGCCAGAAAGCACAAAAGGCATCCTCTTCTACTTTCCCCTGCTTGCCATTGCTTTTGGTCTCTAATGTCTTCTCTCCTGTGTGTGATGGAGTTGTCAGCCGGGGAAGCTCACTTTGGACTGTACAGTTCCTTCAAAATTGTCACGTAGTGAAGAACTCATTCTCCCTTACCTTGTCTTTGAGGTAGTAATTGGGTTGCTACATTTCTAATTGCTGGTAACTAGATCCCCGGGGTCATGCCCTTGCCCCATCCTTCTTCCTCAAGGCTCTGCTTCTGTCTCTTGTTCCTCTCCCCATCACTCATGGGATCATCTCCATCTCCCTTTTCTCTCCCAACCCAACTGGGCTCCCTCTGCTCTGGGCCTGGGACCAGAGCTTCTGCAGCCTGACAAGTAGCTTGCTTATAGGTAGGAGGCAGCCTTGGCTTAGAAGGAACTGGTGTGGGTTAATGACTCCAGTGACTCCCACCACCCTGCAGTAACTGAGCTTTTGGTGTTCAGTCAGTTCTTCCTTTTGGCTAGACTTCGGGGTCAATAACTAGGCACCCGGCAGCCCTCGTGAACACACACAGTCCACTCCCCTATAGCTTACAATAGAAATCAGGGTTCACTGGCGAGCGGTCCTAACAGATCTTCTGCTCCGTCAGTGATGATAAGCAGTCAGCTGTGTGTGTTCCTGCATTTGTGCCCTGTTTCCTGTGTTGACCATGCACAATTAGTTAACACAGCAGACCCTGAGAGAGCCCCCCAAAGACCACAAGATCAGATAAGGATTGAAGGCACCCAGCTGGGTTTCTTGTCAAACGAAGTACAATAATAGTTGTCATTAGACTCTACCGTGCATATGTCCTCCCAAACAATGGACCGACTCAGTGATATGGGAATCCATCACTGCCCCCTAGGTCAGAAAAAGCTCTTTGGGGTACACTTTTATACACAGGTACAAACATGTTACACATCACTCCTGATGTATTAGACTGCCACCCTCTGACTTTACCTAGATCAATCCATTACCTTGGAGTGGAGGGTTGATCATTATCTATAATGTTGTCAGTTTAGACCCGATCCTGAACCTAGGTTGGTATTCCTATTGTTTGTGGGGAGGAGGTTAGGACCAAGATGTTTTTTAACAAGATATTCTGTTATGACCCTTCTTGAATATGCGTAGAGCCTGTGCTTAGTACCTCTTAGATATGAATGTTTCTGTAATATCAGCTCTGTTCTTGCCAACTTCTGTGAACAGGGCCTGCATCTTGCTCACAGCTTAATTCTGCTTTCTAGTAGCAAAGTCATGACCATTGCTGTCTAGGCTGCAGGCATCATACCCCGCCTGTGATGTGTGGCCTTATGTTTTCTAGTTTTTCAGGGCAGTTATTAAGACATGATGCAGAGACACCACCCTTTCCTCAATTCCATGTGCACAGGTTTAGTATCCAAACTCATTTCACATTCAGATTCTCCTTAGTTTTTAATTTAAGAACAAGAAATCATAACACTTAGCCTGAACTTTGTTCTGATATGGCGGTTTATAGGGATTTACTTTGCAAGGTCTCTTGTCTCATCCAATCCCTTAAGACACAAAACCTCTTCTTTTATTTCCTGGGGTTGGAGCAAATGGGAACCTCCTGGTCAGACTGCCAGGATGCGTCAGAAGAGCCAGGCATTTTTACACAGGGGACTAAAATCCCGTTATACAGTGTCTTTGTTAATTTGAAAAATACCATACAGATGCATAGCATCATATAAATGTTTAATAATAATGTGAAAGTCAGGTGGAATGGAGCCACAGACCCCATCCTGAGAAAAAGATGGATTTGGGTAGCTGTCTGATTCAGACTATATGTTGCTCATGGAGCTTTTGCAGAGGCAGTTCTGTGCTGAATAAATAGACCCACGGTTACAGGGCAGTAAAGCTTTCGAGAATGACCCATTGTGACCTGGTTTGCTCCCTCAGTTGCAATTTTTTTAAAAGCCTTCCTTCCTGAGTCCCTTCTTGTCCTAGGAAATATGCTGTAACAAAGCTGCAGCCTTTCCCTTTTTCAATGAATGACATTGTGGACTGTAAATTTGGTTTCTGGACATTGCGGTGGGCTGCATCAATGTAATGAGAATTTATTGGAACCCATGAAAGCTTTGGTTGTACTGTAGATGACTCAAAAGTTAGAAATGCTGTTTTTCCTTGCTTACTAGTTTATAAAAAAAATCTGAATAAAAGTGGGCTTTTTTGGCTTCAGCAGAAACACTTGATGCAAGGCTAGAAAGTATAAATAAAATCCTTTTTGTTGTTTTCTACTCTCTTCAGAAGAGTTTTGTTTGTTACTAAATATCAAAAGAAGCTGAGCTATGAAGAATATATAGCTATTAAATCCAAGAATATATTAATCCAATTAGTACACTGATTAAAAAAACAACAGTCCTGCAATGCTGGGAGAGTTGGAGGAAATCTGAATAAAGCACTAAAGGCTCCACACAGACTTAAGAACAGGAGGTAAAATTAACAAAGTTAACTATGAATAAAAATATAGCACAATAGCTGCTGTGTTTGGGATCACAAATTTTAACCAAAGCCAGAGTTGCTCTGCACAGATTGCCCTCGTGTGAACAAGACTTTTGAGCTCATGAATATTAACTTCCTGACTTTTTGCCTGACAGCTCTTCATGTTCAGGCTGAAAATGGCCTGTTGGCTTCTGTAGTAGAAACAGCCTGAAACATGGGCCTGGTGTAAGACCTGAGGTCTGAACAAAAGTCAGCAAAAGTTATACTATGAGCAGGGCCGGACTAAGGGGTGGGTGAGCCGGGCAGCTGCCCAGGGCGCCAACCGAAGGGGGACACCTGATGGCAGCTGTAAGGGGCGCACAGCGTCCCTTATAGCTGCCATCAGGCGCGCGCGCCCGGCTCCCGCAGCGCCGGCCCCTCCATCCCCGTGGCGCTGGCCAGCAGTGCCCTTCCCTCCCACGGCCGCGAGGCCCTGCATGGCCAGGCGTGGCCCACCTCGGGCTGCACGCCAGCAGCGGTGGCTGAGCCGGGCTGGGCAGCCCATGTGCCGTGGACCCTGGGGCAGGCCCATGCTCCCTAGGGGGGCAGGCCCACACCCCAGGGGTGGGCCCACGCGTGTACCCAGGAGTGGCGCCGCATGCCCAGGCCCGGGGCGCCAAAATGGCTCGGGCCGGCCTTGACTATGAGTAACAGTCAGGTGCTGTCAAAAGCAGATGTTGGATTTTGATAAGTCAGAGTCTGGGACACAGTCTCAGCATCAGTACTGCTAGCACTGCTAAAACACACGGAGCATGTAAACACATCCCAACAAAGCAGCACAAGATCACCCCATCCTAAAACAGTTTGATAAAAGTGAGGAATAATGATATTTGTCTGAAAAGTCAGGAGTGAAAGTACAATGGCAAGTAGCGAGTAGGAATATTTCGTCTGAAGTATTCAGAGGAAAGTATAATGGGAGGTAACAAACATATCTTGAAATGCATAAAATGATACATAAGTTGTGTATCCCAGATTTTTTGTCGGAGTCTATAAATGCTGGGATACCTTGCCTTAACCTTTTGTCTGACTAAGCTGATCCATTGCAATGGGCATGCATGTGTCAGCATAACTGTTAATATCTGATTTAGGGAACCAGGACTTCGCTTCATTGACCGTAAACCTGGCCTGGCACATTATCTGATTGTATTGTCACTGAGGATTCTCTTGAGGTCTGCCATGCTGGCTATATGCTCTGAGATGGGGCAGCACACAGAGGGAGCACATGCCTGCAGCAAAACATTTAGCAACGTGTCAGAACACCACTTTGATGATAATGTCACTATTGACATTACATCTGACGTCAGTTTGCAATAAAGAATCATGGCAAAGACAAAGCAAAAAGCTGGGTCACTGAGTCTACAGAAAACTTAAACTTGCACAAATGAACCATGCTGCACCTTTTAATGGGTTTGCTGGAGGGACCAGTATGGGAAGAGGGGGATTGAGTGGAAGCCCCTCAACCGGATTATAGTAAGATCCTGGCAAGGGATTTGTTGGAGGTACATGAATGGAAAAAAGGGTGAGGTGATAAAACTCCCCTGAGTTATTATGGAAAAAATATGGTAGTTACCTGCACTGTACACTGTTATCTGCCCAGTAGATCTACTAATAAAGCTGTGGCCTGTTTAAACCCATATCAGTGTCTCCTGTCTTCCTTTCAGTATGGCCAGGCATTTCTCTCATGAAGAAAACTGATGAAATGCAGTGTCAGTTTCAGAGTGAGATGCATAGGTCTCACTCCTTGTTCTGAAGATTGTTTTTTGTGGTAGAGAGAGAGAGAGAGGATGTTTCATGAGGTGAACTTGAGTGACTGCTTCTGTGTGACTGAGAAGATTGGATGAGGAATAGTACCACAGAGTTCAAAAGGATAGAGTGTGGTTTCAAGAATCTGGGAAAATTAGGAGGGAAAATTGCATGATATTTGAAGTTTGTTTTTTCATGCTATTCATTTAATTAAAAATCATTAAGAAGACTAAGGGCAGAGAGAAAAAAAGGTCAAACATTGCTTCATTTACATTGCATAAATCTGGACTAATTCCATTGACATCAGTCATTCATCAGATATCATTCTGGATATACATCAGTGTGCTACTAGCCAAGATTAGAATTTGATGAGGTAGTACAGATGGAAGGTGATTTAATTTATGAGATTGAAAGTACTAAAGGAAGATGTGCTTTTGTTTTCCATAAAATGCAGAAGGGAGAGCTACAAAACTCTCAGAATTTTTGACCATCTAATTTTCAAAAAAAACCCGGAGCACCATGTAGAGTTGATCCAATAAAGTCATCATTGGTGTAACTTCATTGTACTTGACAGAGTTATACAAAGGATTCATTTGGTCTGATGTGCCTACAGCAATATACTTGAATGTGTGTGAATAGAAGGTATGAGGTTGTTGGTGGTGTTTTAATTACTTAGCTTCAGGGGGTAGCTGAGTTAGTCTGTACAGGATAAACTTAAAAAACAACAAATAGAATGGTAGCACTTTAAAGACTAATAAAACATGTAGATCTACATGTTTTGTTAGTCTTTAAAGTGCTACCATTCTATTTGTTGTTTTTTAAGTTTATTTAATTAGTTAGTTGGAGTTGGAAAAATCCAGTAGACATATCAGCTTATAATATTTTATTATTTGATTTTTATTAAATGCCTTTGCCTTTCATAGTAATTATGGAAAACATACCTCAGAAATACCCCATGTATTCAACCCTTACTTAACCAACACTCCCTCTCATCTGAATTGTGGTTAATATCCTTTTTGCTTGGATTGCTTGCCATGTTGCTTCTCTTTTGTGATAGAGTAGACTAGCCCTGAGGCCCCCTGCAGGAAGACTTGTGGTCCTGCCACACCCTACCCCAGAAAAAAAGTAGTAGAGAGGTGCTCCAAGTAAGCTGCAGGGGAAGCAGCCAGTTGGGTTAGTAGGGCCAAATAAAAGAAGCTGAAGAACAGAGCAGCTGTTAGTTGCTGAGTGAAGACTGGATGTCTGGAAGAGTAGCAGATCCATGGAGAGCTCATGGCAAACAGAGTAAACCCTTGAGGTAAGGGCAAAGATAGTGCAGGTCTGTGGGGAATTAGAGCAGCAGTGGAATGGACACAGTAGACAGCTGCTGTCTATAGGGTCCCTGGGCTGGGGCCTCGAGTAGAGAGAGGGATGGCCCCTCCAATCTTCCATTAGTCATTGGGAGGAAGTGTCCTAGATATTGAGGCATCCCAGAGCAGGGAATTGGTCTATAGTGACCCAGCTGAAATGCATTGAGAGAGTGAAAATTAAAGGAGCCCTGGGGTATTACTCTATTCCAGAGCAGGCACAAATTGAGAGACATTACAGAGAGCACCAAGAGAGGCTCCTGTTGGGCTTGCATCCCAGAAGAGGTTTGTTTTATTTCACACACAGACTGTGTTTGATGAGGCTGGAGGCCTGAGTCACCAAAAAGCCACCATAAAGAGAGAGAGAGTGCTAGCACATGCAATGGGCAAAGGGGACACTCCAACCGTGTTATGCTCTAATTATCCAATCCCCCATTTATATAAGTGTTTTAACATTTCAGAATCATTTTAGGTAAGAGATTATACAGTATAGAGAATGAAACGTTATAATGCACTACATTAAAAGGAGACACATAAAATATATATGCTGTTTGTACGTGTTGCTGTAGCTATAATGAGATTTTTTTGTGAGAAGTAAAGAATATATATTCTAAGTAGTATCTATCCAGATTTATGAGAATTGCTGTGTTTATTATCTATCTGAGTGCATGTGAATATTATTGATTGGGAATATTTAGTAATACAGTACATTTGATAAATATCTTACCTTTATACTGTGCCTTTCTCTTGGGAGATCTTAAATTGCTTTACAGACCCCAAAAGCTACATATACAGATTTCTACATCCGGCACTGAAGTACAGCCATGGCATTGGTCAAATTAATTAACAATTAGTCTTAATGATCTATGGAGGGAGACCATATGGCATTAATTAACCTTGGTTTATCTGTTAGTTAGTGGATACCCTCTTTTGGGCTGCTAAATCACTTATTGATACAGGCTATTCTATTCTTGATACCCAAGGATGGTACCATCTCTGTCATGAATTCCTTTGGTATTCCTGTGTATTTCACTGACCTTCTTTCCACAGCATCACTCATTTTGTTTTAAACAAAAAGAAATAAAGCCTTTCCCTGCTTGCTGGAATTGCTAAATGCCATTCTAGCATAATCTGTCAGTGATACTTTTGAAAGCTACCAATTGTGGTAAGTTATCTGGAACCTGATGCGAGGAGCACAACAGGTTCCAAGAGGGAAGAGATTAGAGGAAGTATCAGAAAGTCAGTATGTGCATATGACTTGAACACCAGCTTTATTTGTAGCACCTCTGTATACATATTTTTCTTCTATACACATCCAGTTTGTGTTTAGAAACATAGAACCTTCAATGTTATTTCCCAGCACATGGTTCATGAAATAACAACAGCTATCTTCACTTGCCTCTCCCCTTACCCATTTAGCTTTCATAGGAAAAAAGATTCCTTCTATTTGACTATTCATACACTGATCATACTAATGTAGTTTGCATGATTGAGCTCTATAACAGCTAGGTGAACTGTTGTATTTATTAATTAATTACTATTATCTCTTTGGATTGGGTTAATACCTGAAGGCTACATTAGGATCATAGTCTCATTTTCTTGTCAGTATACCTACAAAGACCAAAAGACAATACCTACCCCATTTTATGATCTAATCTATTTGTTGAAAAGATGTGAAAATAGGAACTAGGAGATTTTTTTTTTAACATTTGAATTATGCAACATAAGCGCTACATCACTGAAGGGCAGAAATGATGTTGGTGGACACATGTAACAGTATTGGGGGCAATATTTTGCTGTTTCCTGCCAATAGCAAATAGCAGATGGTGAAGTACGAATATTCAATTTCTATTCAGTTGTTAAAGGAATGGATGAGTAGGATGTGACATTTTCTATCCCTGACATATCTCATCAATTGCATCATTGATGATCCTCTGGTTTCTCTTGGACTTTTTCTTTTTTTGATACTTGGTTTTTCTCCACACGTGGGATTCCTTGAAATGCTCATTCCTAGCTCCCCCAACTAACGAATACGAGCTCTCTTTTTCAGTACTATTTAATATAAGTTCTTCTTCAAGGAACATCTTTGTGGGTGCTCCACCTTAGGTGTTTTTGGCACCGCTGCATCTTTAGTCAGAGATTTTACACAGCAGTGCCCTTAGTCTGCTGTCCATGTGGGCAGCTGGTACACACCATTTGAAACTGCTACTGCGTGTGTGCAGCAAACTGATCCCTCAGTTCCTTCTCTGCTGCCATTGACCACAGTCGGAACCTGCAGTTGTCTTACTTTTTTTTTTCTTCAAAATTTTTCGAATTTAACAACTAGCCTAGTTCAAGTGTTAGTTGTTTCGCATTTACAAGTTAATACTTGTTAGTTGTTAATTGTTGTAGATGTTTAAAAAACATTCTTGTTAGATAGTGAGTGAACTTTTCTTTAAATCTATTTTACAGACATGCCTAGTTCACCATTCTTTGAAAGGTGTCTGAACTATAGATTGTCAATACCCATCTCAGACGGCCTTGCTCAGTGTGTTCAGTGCCTTGGTCAGGGACACTCAACAGACAAGTGCCCTCACTGCAAGAAGCTGATGGCAAGAACCAGAAAGGCCAGAATACTCTAGTTTAAACTGAGGTCCATGGATAAATTGGTACAGCCTGCTTCTAACCCTGAACACTCCTCGCCACCCAGCCAGCTTTCGCCTACTGCGACCTTGCAAAAGTCAGCTCCCACAGGGGTGAGACCCTTGGACAATACAGCTGACCAAGCCACAAAGCACTTCCACTCATCCTCCAGGGGTGATTCCTCTGAGAAAAAGAGCTCAAATTTAAAGAAATCAACGTTGGCACTGGCGGTACACAAAGTACTATGTAGAGAGATGGCAGGTATGTGCGGTACTGAGATGACCTGAGGGGCTAAAGACCAAATGTGGTCTAAGACTTTGGCATATTCCAAGCCCAAGTTGGTTCCGTCAGCACCAACAAAGTCGTGGTCAACATCAGCATCAAGCACATCAATGCCATCACCTGCCGCACCCTCCATGCAGGGTAAGCAGTCAGCACCACTGGTACAGACCAATCATTCAACCATGCTGGCCTTTACTATGCACTCAGTACCATTGGTACAGAGCAAGAGGTCAGCTCAGTCAACAAAACCCCTGCCACAGATTTCATCAGCACTGACATTGGCACCGAGTATTCTGGCACCACAGCAATTCACCATGGCTGCAGATCTCATAGTCACCACAGTGCTGGGAACTCCGTTGTTCAGCATCGATGGTACACCAAATACCTCTTGCTTTTCTCCGCCTGTGACACCATTGGGATTGGCACCCTCCCTGTCACTATATAGTGATGAAGAGAATGACTCTAACAGTGTCCACATACCTAGACACTCATTACCAAAACCGGTGTAGTATCCCACTCAATGGCAACTGCCACAATGGCTACAGCCACCAATACCAGCCCCTTCTAATTGGCCATACTGGGACCCTTAAGCCATTACAGGATGCAGCAGACCCAGGCTCAGCAGCAGAGAACCCCTGAATCCAGGTCCTGAATGTCTCCTGCCTCCTCAACCACTCTCTCAAGGCCCAGGACAAGGCAGAATTAGAGATAGGGAAAGAGGAGTCAAAACCAGACTCTCCACCACCCACCCATGTATCGTCCTCATCACTTGACAATACAATAATGCTACCACCCCCAATCTCCGGAGATGATTTCAGATAGTTCTAGGAGTTATACAGAAGGGTAACAGATGCCCTGGATGTATCACTTATCAACTTGCCAGAAACCCAGCACAAATTAACAAACATTCTTCATGCCTTCCTGGCTGCCAAGTTGGCATTACCTATGAATGCTGCCCTCATGGACCCAGTAAAAACAATATGACAGACCCCAGCCACCATCCCACTGACCTGCAAAAGGTCTGACAAGAAATATTACGTTAAACCGCCAGGAGCAGACTTTTTATTCTCCCATTCCACACCGAACTCCCTACTGATACAGGCTGTCAATTGGAGGAGTAAGCAACAAGCTGCTTCTAGCACTCCGTATGACAGAGAATGGCAGAAGGGTTTTACTCCCACTACTTTCTCTGGAAAAAGAAGAACGGAGAGTGGAAACCTATCCTCAATTTATGCAATCTCAATGGCTTTGTCCGTGCACAATACCTCAAAATGGTAACCCTTGCTACCATAATTCCAGCCTTAGAGAAGGGAGACTGGCTGTCTATGCTCAACCTACAGGATGAATACTTCCATATCTCAATATGCCCTGCACACATATGTTTCCTATGATGCAGTCCACCACCATCACTTTCAATACACAGTGCTCCCCTGTGGGCTTTCCACAGCATCAAGATTTTTTTCCAAGGTTTTAGCGGTGTCCGCAGTTTGTGAGTTATCTTCCCATACTTGGATGTCTGCCTACTAAAAGGGTCATCCTTTCAGGATGCACAATGGGTGGCATCGATCACCAGAGCACTATTCCACACACGAAACCTTCCAAAGTGCTCACTGACTCCAACACAGAGTCTCAAGTTCATAGGGTCCCACCTTGACTGTACAACCGCCATGGTTTCACTACCATTGGCCAGAGCAACAGTGCTCATGGACTTGACAGGCCAGGCTCAACACAGCCCACAGGTCTCAGCAAAACTTTTGTCTCCAGCTCCTAGGACATATGGCAGTAGCTACATTCATAGTACCACATGCACGCCACCACATGAGACCATTACAAGCATGGCTCCACACTGTCTACAGGCCAACAAACATCTGTCCATGCAACCCAGGGTGAAAGAGTCCCTCCCTGGTTGATGAAGTCAGAGAACACCTGCAAAGGAATCCCTTTGATGACAGTAACCAGGGATGCATCACTACTAGGGTGGGCTCACATTGGTCAATAAGTTATTCAAGGTCGGTGGTCACCAGAGGAGTCCAAACTTCACATCAACATCTTAGAACTCCGAGCAAGTCACAACACCTGCCAGCAGTTTGCCAGCCTCATCCACAACAAATCAGTACACATACTTATGGACAACCTGAAAACTATGTTTTACAACAACTGCCAAGGCAGAGCCCGATCTTATCCACTATTTCGAGAAGCAGTCCATCTCTGGGAGTGGTGCGTTCCTCTCAGTATCAAACGCAAGGCATCTTACCTCCCAGGCAAGGAAACATTCTGGTGGACAGTTGCAGCACACTGTTTTCTCTAAACCATGAATGGGAGATGAACCCGAGTATGCTGAAACTGGTATTCAAATGATTGGGATACCCACTCTAGACTTGTTTCTGAACAGTTGTAATACCAAATGTATCAAGTACTGTTCCACGGCAGGCCTTGATCCCCAATCCCTAGGGGACACATTCATGATAAAGTCGGACACAACGCTGATGTATGTTTTCCCACCACTGCCCGTGTTTCACAAAGTAATTCTCAGAATAAAGCAGGACAGAGCCAGAGTTATGCTGGTAGCTCCCAATTGGCCCAGACAGACTTGGTTCTCTTACCTGCTTCAGATAATCCAGGCTCTTCCATGGTGCTTTCTTCTAGTTTCCAGTCCTCTCACACAGGATGAGGGAAAGCTTTATCATCACAATATCGAGAACCTTCACCAAAGGCATGGCTCATTGCTAGCTGACACCCCTAGTATTAATATGTTCAGCCCCAGTACAGGAGATTCTCCAAAATTCTCGTAGACCATCTATAAGAAAAACATACATCCATTAGTGGCAAAGATTCACCCTGTGGTGCGATTCACACAATGTTTCGTTCATTGGATGTTTCCATTTGGTCTTTCAGCTACTCCTTGGCCATTAATAAGGTTCCTGGAGGCAGCGATTTCAGAACTACAAAAATTAGGAGCCCATATATTCCCTTTCTTGGACAACTTGTTGATCAGAAGTCAGTCTCAGCCTCATGTGTTACCTAGAATGTCCTCTGTCCTGTCCAACGTGTTGGATTTGCTCATAAAGCCAGATACATCAATCCTAAAGCCAGTAGAGAGAAGAAAGTTCAGTGGGGCAGTCTTGGCCTCCACAAAGGCCAAGTCATTTCCATTACAATCCAGGTTTGAAAATTATGAGGTCTATTGCTGAGGCTGAACATGTGCTCTTTCATCCTGGCACACGGCTGCCTCAGTTGTGTGGGACACATAACTGCATGTTCGTTTGTTGTACTGCATGGTAGAATGCTGCTCTGAAAGCTGAAGGCATGTCTAGCTCTGAATCATTGTTCAAGTGCTAAGGCCAGTGTTGTTGTTTTTAGATGGATGCTCTGAAAGTAAGTGTGTGTGTGTGTGTCTGCCGGATACTAAGCCTCACTCTAGTCACAGCTGTATCATTCCTGAGTTGAGAATCTCCTATAGGGTTCTCTAGCCCCCCTTGGATCATCCCGGAATTGAGGCGTCCTCTGGGATCCTTACAGATCCAGGATATCTGGTTATCTCAAGATCTAAAGGCCCAAGATAAATGACAGAAAGCTAAAAGCAGTTCTCCTAGCTTGCTCCTAGCTCACGGGGTGTGAGATTCACTGCTGCGGCACCTCCTGCTGGTCTCCTTGGGAATTAGCTCTGTCATCAGCACGGATCCTTCTTCTGGCTGGTGTCTTGCCCATCCACTCTCAGTGCTCTCTCCATGTTCTGCTCTGAACCTATGTCACTCCCAGGATCGCGTTGCCCACCACACTGGTCTCTTGCCCCCCTTCCAGGGGTTTCAGCAGTCCTCAGTCCCATGCCTACCACTATGGCCAGCTACAGCCCCAAAGTCTATCCCCTTGCCTTAGAGACAAGCCACAGGTGCAGTGCAAGGAGGAAAGGGGAACCCAGGCCCACCCACTACTCTGGGTCCTGGCCTAGAGACCCTCTGGCAGCAGCCTTGTTCTGCCCTTCTTAACTCTTCCTTAACTGCCTCCTTTTCCCTGGGCCACTTTCTTTGCAACTCCCACACCCTTCTGGACCCTGTATCAAGGCCTGCAGCCTGGTAAGTATCCACCTGGAGCCTCTCTCCTGCTCCCCTGAGCCTGCCCAGCACTGCTCCCTGTAAGATGCTTCCTCTTGGAAACCAGTCCTGTAATCTTCCTGGTCAGGACTCAACTGTGTTCTGCTCTGCTGAGCAGCTCCTTATAGCTAGGACTGCCCCAGCAAGCTGCCCTCTGGTTGGCTTTCTACAAACCTCTCTCTGATTGGCTGGGCTCTGCACAAGTTCTCAGTCTGCTTTAACTCCTTCTATCCATAGTAGAATAAAATTTATTAATTTTCAGTTTTTCCTGTTACAGACTCACTCGGCTGCCCTTCTGAAGCTTATCTACTCACTGTCTCTCTTTCTTTCTTCCTCCCCTTCTTTTTTCTCTTTTTTTCCCTTCTCTTCTCCCCTCTCCCTTCCCCCTAAGTCCCTTATTTATTCTTGGATCTGGACTTTTAATACTCCTGTCATCTGAAGAAGTGGGTTGTGTCTGCAAATGCTCAGGATATCATCTACATGTTTTGTTAGTTTTAAGGTGCTACTAGACTACTTGTTGTTTTTTAAGTTTTTTTCTGTAACTAAAACAGAGTTAGTCTAGTTGCTCTGTAAGGCTGTGTCTAGACTACATGCCTCTGTCGTCAGAGGCATGTAGATTAGACACATAGGCAAAGTCAAATGAATCCGCGATTTAAATGATCACGGCTTCATTTAAATTTACATGGCTGCCGCGCTGAGCCGACAAACAGCTGATCAGCTGTTTGTCCGCTCAGCGTGCTAGTCTGGACGCTCCCCTGCCGACATCAAAGCCCTTTGTTGGCAGCCCCGTTATTCCTTGTGGGATGAGGTTTACCAGGGCTGCCGACAAAGGGCTTTGATGTCGACAGGGGAGTGTCCAGAGTAGCGCAGCAGCCATTTAAATTTAAATGAAGCCGCGATCATTTAAATCGCGGCTTCATTTGACTTTGCCAAAATAACAAATCTACATGGCTCCGTCGACAGAGCCATGTAGTTTAGATGTGCCCTAAGAGTGTTTCTGACTGCTATTTTGAACTGCCAAAGGTTGGTGAATAATAGATCCTTTTTTCCAACTCATCATCACCAGATCCTTAATGGACTTGGTCAGAATGCATCCACATATCCAAGATCCTACCCTACCTGGGATCTGAACTCAGTTCTAGCAAAATTGATGGGACTACCCTTTGAATCTCTTGCACCTTGGTTTCTGCTTCATCACCCTTTCTAATGGACATTTCTTTGACCAGAGGGATGAGTGAGTTAAAAGCTCTGCTGTTAGAGACCCACTATGTAGTTTTCCGTAGGGATAAGATATATTTTCATCCTCATCCAAAATATTTCTTCTCTCTAATTTTCACGTCAATCAAGCAATCTATCTGCTGACTTGCTTTCTGAAACCTCGTACTGTCAGAGATGAGGAAAGTCTTCATTTGTTGGACTTGAGAAGGGTGCTGCTTGCTAAGGCCTTTAGGATAGTGGCTCTCAACCTTTCCAGATGACAGTACCCTTTTCAGGAATCTGATTTGTCTTGTGTACCTCCAAGTTTCACCTTACTTAAAAAATACTTGCTTACAAAATCAGTAAGAAAATACAAAAGTGTCACAGCACACTATTAATGAAAAATTGTTTACTTTCTCCTTTTACCATACAATTATAAATAAGTCATTTGGAAGATAAATATTGTACTTATATTTCAGTGTGTATTATACAGAGCAACATAAACAACTCATTGTATGAAATTGTAGTTTATATTCTTTTTATTAGTGCCTTATATGTAGCCTGTTGTAAAGCTACACAAATATCTAGATGAGTTGATGTATGTCCTGCAAGACCAATTCATACCCCCAGGGATACACATACCCCTGCTTAAGAACAGCTGCTTTAGGACATCTATTTACTTGTTTCTTGTGATTGTGGACTGAGCTAAGGGTGAACCACTATGTACCCAGAGGATTTCATCTTGGTTCTTTTCATGCATTCATTTATGCTATCAGTTGGTTAATATAGTCCCACCAGCTAAAATAGTGGTGCATTTTACTATGATTTAGGTAACATAGCCATTTTCTTGGAAAATGATCCCATCGCTGATATTTCTAAAGTCAAGGTTGTCCAGATCTTCGCTTCACATTATACCATTTCTGATCATCAAGGGACAGTGCCAGTTTCAATAATCAGGTAGAATCTGAGCCTGCTTCTATGTATGTCTGCTTGTGAGTCATCCACTGTGAAATGGCCCTGTGCAAGCACTTGAAGAGGAAAAAGGTTACCTTCTTTGAGTGATGTCCCCGTGGGTGCTCCACTGTAGGTGTTGGATTGTCCTGGCACCGCAGATTGGAGTTTTGCATAGTAGTAGCTGGTTTGGCCCTGCATGCGTATTAGGCTCATGTCTTTTGCAGCTTGTACTTTGCTGGTATGGCCTGACCCTCCTCAGTTCTTTCATTGCTGCCCTCGGTCACAGATGAAGCTCATGTCTCTCCTCAGAGTTACCTATTGTAGTTAGATAAGTTAGTTAGTTAACGTTTTTTCTTGTTTGTTAGTTGTTACTGTTATTCGTCGTTACCTAGTTACTTGCTCCATTAAACAAAACAAAAAAAGCAGAGAATGTAGGCCTCAGTTTACCATTGCTTTGCCTTAGCTATTTTAAAGAAACCAAACAAACAAGAGAACAAAGAAGAGAAACATATATTTTTTTTGTCATGCCAGGCTTGCCAGGCTTCAAGAAATGTGACAGTTGTTGCAGGTGGATGCCAGCATCAGATGGGCACTCTTCCTGTATCAGGTGCTTGGAGGAGACACATGCTCCCCAGAAATGCCCTCTTTGCTGCAAGCTAACAGCAAGGGCATGCCACACCAGAGAGATGTCTTCACATGCTCCTGTTTGACAAGGCGCTTCAACCGTCCAATTCCAGATACTCTTCATCTTGCTCAGACTTTCCTAGAGCTGAAAAGTGGCAAGTGAGCTCCCCAGTATTGGGAATGTCCACCAAGAGGAGGGCTTCACCAACTTGCTATCCTTCAGTGACCTACTCCACTCGTGTCAGTACCTGGGATAAACTGGGAACATCTGGCCCACAAGCATCTGTTCCGTGAGTGCCACAGAACCGAAGTCCCAGCCAGGGGCAGATGACCGTTTTGCGGGTCCGCGGGCAGCACAATTCCACGGGGCCCCCCCTTTGCCACGGCACATGCGCAGTGATGCCACGGTGCATGCGCGGGGCTTTCTGAAGCGTGGGGCCCGGGGCGGCCGCCCCGTTCACCTTGCCCTATATCCGTCCCTGGTCCCAGCACACAACACTGTTGGCACTGGCTGGCACAGTGCTAGCGCTGACTTTGCCAAGGACATGTGAACAGGAGAAACATTTGACCACTCCAGCACCACCAGCACTCAAAAAACCCTCAACGCTGACTAAGGCCTGTTCCAAGTCCAACAAGGAGCCTAGAGCCTCCAACCTGGAACTGATGTGCTTGTCTCCAACACAAATGTCACCATCAGTGGCATCGTGCTCACCAGTGGTGATAGAAGATTCTTCGGGGCACATTACACAAGTTCCTGGGAGACATTAATGACACACTACTCCATACACAGGGCTACACTACAGCTCGTTCTGCCTTACAAATGGCCCTTGATGTCGCAGACACTGCGTCCTGCTCTACCACAATATTCGTAGTCATGTGGAGAGCTTCTTGGCTCCATGCTGCTGGAGTCACTAAGGAGCTACAGAACAAAGTAGCTCTTTTTTTTTTTTTTTTTTTTCCCTTTCCCTCCTCCCCCTCTGTTTGAGTGAGGCTTTAGAGGGGGAGTTCTCCAGGTAGAGGACAAGTAGATACAGGAGTTTGGGAGAAGTGGGTGTTGTGCTTGGGGCTTCTTGCTGTATGCTGAGCTTGTGTTGTGAGTGAGGGTTGTGTGTGTTCTTGTTTGTTTATTTATTTATTTATTTATTTATTGTCCCCTGTGTTTGAGAGTGAGGTTTTTTTTTTTTTTTTTTTCCCTTCCCCGTCCCCTTGATAGAGTTTGTGCTGTGATTGGTAGGGGCTGTGATTGGCAGGTGGAAACTGTTGGCTTCTAATTAAAGTTTGAATTGTAGAAGCCTCTGCTGATTGGCTGAGCCTTGGTAGGGGGAGGGGCTTTATAAGGCAGTGGGCAAGCGACCAAGGAGCTTGCGAACAGGTGATTGCTAACAGGGAGTTTTGAGAGGGAGTTCTGAAGGGGAGAGGGAAGGGCGGGAGGTTCTCTTGTCTTTCTTTTTAAATCCATTCTCCAGGACAGCAGCGATGGTTGATGATGCGTCTGCTGCTGTTGTTACCTGCACGGCGTGTGCCATGTTTGTCTTCCTCCCGGAAGAAAGAACGGATTTCATCTGCACCAAGTGCAGGCTGGTCGAGATTTTGGAAGAAAAAATTAGAGGACTGGAGGCCCAAGTGTCGACCTTACGCTTGATCAGAGAGGATGAAGACTTCCTCGATAGAAGGCAGCAATTGATCCTTCAAGCACAGCAGGCAGAGGAGCCAGTGAGGGCAGTACGCGACCAAGAGGAGAACTGGCAGCATGTAACTTCTAGAAGGGGAAAAAGGCCAGCACGGGATTCCCCCGATGCTATAGAGGTAAGCAATCGCTTTCAAGCTCTCTCCACAGGCTCTGCAGTGCTGAATGCTCTGGAAGGGACCTCACAAGGTAGAAACCAGAAGGGAGCACCATCTACTGAAAGGCATGGGATGCGTAGTCCTAGGGATGGGGGTTCCACGGCCACCACCCCCAAAAGGAAACGACGGGTGGTGGTGGTCGGGGACTCCCTCCTAAGAGGGACTGAGCCATCCCTCTGCCGTCCGGACCTGGAATCTCGAGAGGTGTGCTGCTTACCGGGAGCTCGCATTCGGGATGTCACTGAGAGGCTTAGCAAGCTGATCAAACCTTCAGATCGCTACCCCTTCCTGCTTCTCCATGTAGGAACGAATGATACGGCCAAGAATGACCTTGAGCGGGTTGCTGCGGATTATGTAGCACTGGGAAGAAGGATCCAAGACTTTGGAGCGCAAGTGGTGTTCTCGTCCATCCTCCCTGTTGAAGGGAAAGGACTGGGCAGGGATCGTCGAATTGAGGACGTAAATGCGTGGTTGCGCAGGTGGTGTCGCAGAGAGGGCTTTGGTTTCTTCGACCATGGGACTCTGTTCCGGGCGGAAGGATTGTTAGGAAGAGATGGGATCCACCTAACGAAGAGAGGAAGGAGCATCTTCGCGGGCAGGCTTGCGAACCTAGTGAGGAGGGCTTTAAACTAGGTTCGTCGGGGGACGGTGACCAAAACCCTGAGGGGAGTGGGAAAGTCAGATACCGGGAAGAAATGCATAGAGCAAGGAGCGAGAAAGGAGGACCCCAGTTTCGAATGGAGAAGATAATGCAATCAACTGGTTACCTGAAGTGTTTGTACACTAATGCGAGAAGCCTGGGCAACAAGCAGGAAGAACTGGAGGCCCTGGCCCAGGCCAAGAAATATGATTTAATTGGGATAACAGAGACTTGGTGGGATGACTCGCATGACTGGAGCGCTGTCATGGAAGGGTATAGATTGTTCAGGAAGAATAGGCAGGGGAGAAAAGGAGGAGGAGTTGCACTATATGTAAGAGAGCACTATGATTGCTCTGAACTCCAGTATAAAGAGGGAGAAAAACTTGTTGAAAGTCTATGGGTCAGGTTTAAAGGAGCAAACAGCAGTGATGTTGTGGTTGGTGTCTGCTACAGGCCACCGAACCAGGTGGATGAGGTAGATGAGGCTTTCTTCGAACAACTGAGCGAAGCTTCCAGATCGCAGGCCCTGGTTCTCATGGGGGACTTTAATCACCCTGACATCTGTTGGGAAACCAATACGGCAGTACACAGGCAATCCAGGAAGTTTTTGGAGAATGTTGGGGATAACTTCTTGGTACAAGTGCTGAAGGATCCGACCAGGGGCCGTGCACAGCTTGACCTTCTCCTCACAAACAGGGAGGAACTAATAGGGGACGTAGAGGTGGGTGACAACCTGGGAAGCAGTGATCATGAGATGGTAGATTTCAGGATCCTGACCAAAGGAAGGAAAGAGAGTAGTAAAATACACACCTTGGACTTCAAAAAAGCAGATTTTGACTCCCTCAGAGATCTGATGGAAAGAATCCCCTGGGATGTTAACATGAAGGGGAAAGGAGTCCAGGACAGCTGGCAGTATTTTAAAGAAGCCTTATTGAAGGCACAAAAAGAAACCATCCCGACACGTAGCAAGAGAGGCAAACCTGGTAGGAGACCAGATTGGCTTACAGGGGAAATCCTTGGTGTACTTAAGCACAAAAAGGAAGCTTACAGAAAGTGGAAACTTGGACAAATGACTAGGGAGGAGCTTAAATGTATAGTTCGAGAATGCCGGGGGGTTATCAGGAAGGCGAAAGCGCAAATGGAGTTGCGACTGGCTAAGGATGTGAAGGATAACAAGAAAGGTTTCTACAGGCATGTCAACAAGAAGAAGGTGATCAGAGAGGGTGTGCAGTCCCTAATGGATGAAGGAGGTAACCTAGTGACAGAGGATGTGGGGAAAGCTGAAGTACTCAATGCTTTCTTTGCCTCTGTATTCACGGACAAGGTCGGCTCCTGGACTTCTGTGCTAAGCGACGCAAGATGGGAAGAAGATGGACAGCCCTTGGTGGGTAAAGAACAGGTTAGGAACTATTTAGAAAAACTAAACGTACACAAATCCATGGGTCCAGACTTAATGCACCCAAGGGTACTGAAGGAGTTGGCAAATGTCATTGAGGAGCCTTTGGCCATTATCTTTGAAAAGTCGTGGAGATCGGGCGAAATCCCGGATGATTGGAAAAAGGCAAATGTAGTGCCCATCTTCAAAAAAGGGAAGAAGGACGATCCAGGGAACTATAGGCCGGTCAGTCTTACCTCGGTTCCTGGAAAAATCATGGAAGGGATCATAAAGGAGTCCATTTTGAGACACTTGAATGAGAGGAAAGTGATCAGGAATAGTCAGCATGGATTCACAAAGGGCAAGTCGTGCTTGACCAATCTGATTAGCTTCTATGATGAGGTAACTGGCTCAGTGGACATGGGAAAGTCAGTGGATGTTATATACCTTGACTTTAGCAAGGCTTTTGATACGGTCTCCCACAATATTCTTGCCAGCAAGTTAAGGGAATGCGGATTGGATAAATGGACGGTAAGATGGATAGAAAGATGGCTAGAAGGCCGGGCCCAGCGGGTAGTGATCAACGGTTCGATGTCAGGATGGAGGTCGGTTTCTAGTGGAGTGCCCCAAGGTTCGGTTCTAGGACCGGTTTTGTTCAATATCTTTATTAATGACCTGGATGAGGGGATAGATTGCACCCTCAGCAAGTTTGCAGATGACACTAAGCTAGGGGGAGAGGTAGATACGCTTAAGGGCAGAGATAGGGTCCAGAGTGACTTGGACAAATTGGAGGATTGGGCCACTAGAAATCTCATGAGATTCAACAAAGACAAGTGTAGAGTCCTGCACTTGGGACGGAAGAATCCCAAGCATAGTTACAGGCTGGGGACCAACCAGTTAAGTAGTAGTTCTGCAGAAAAGGACCTGGGGGTTACAGTGGATGAGAAGCTAGATATGAGTCAACAGTGTGCCCTTGTAGCCAAGAAAGCTAATGGCATATTAGGATGCATTAAGAGGAGCATTGCCAGCAGATCCAGAGATGTCATATTCCCCTTTATTCGGCTTTGGTGAGGCCACATCTGGAGTACTGTGTCCAGTTCTGGGCCCCCCACTACAAAAAGGATGCGGACGCATTGGAGAGGGTCCAGCGGAGGGCAACCAAAATGATTAGGGGTCTGGAGCATATGACCTACGAGGAGAGGCTGAGGGACTTGGGTCTGTTTAGTCTGCAGAAGCGAAGAGTGAGGGGGGACTTGATAGCAGCCTTCAACTTCCTGAAGGGAGGTTCCAAAGAGGATGGAGAGAGGCTGTTCTCAGTAGTGACAGATGGCAGAACAAGGAGCAATGGTCTCAAGTTGTGGTGGGAGAGGTCCAGATTGGATATTAGGAAAAACTATTTTACTAGGAGGGTAGTGAAGCATTGGAATGGGTTACCTAGGGAAGTAGTGGAGTCTCCATCCCTAGAGGTGTTTAAGTCTCGGCTTGACAAAGCCCTGGCCGGGTTGATTTAGATGGGATTGGTCCTGCCTAGAGCGGAGGGCTGGACTTGACGACCTTCTGAGGTCTCTTCCAGTTCTGATTCTATGATAAGGGGATGGTTGGATGAAATAACATGATCTTGGTAACTAATTGACCATTCATTTCCAGTTGGAAATAGGTCAATGGAGGGATGATAGGAGTTGCTATAGGGAACTTTCTGGGTGTCTGGCTGGTGAGTCTTGCCCACATGCTCAGGGTTTAGCTGATCGCCATATTTGGGGTCAGGAAGGAATTTTCCTCCAGGGAAGATTGGCAGAGGCCCTGGAGGTTTTTCGCCTTCCTCTGTAGCATTGGGCACAGATCACAGCTGAAGGACTCTCTGCATGTTGGGGCCTTCAAAGTATTGGAAGGCTTCAATATCTGAGACATAGGTGAGAGGATTATTCTAAGAGGGGTGGGCGAGATTCTGTGGCCTGCACGGTGCAGGGGGTCAGACTAGATGATCATAATGGTCCCTTCTGACCTTAAAGTCTATGAGTCTATGAGTCTCCCTTTTGGTAAAGAAAAACTGTTTGCGACAAAGACTGACGAGATCCTACATACAAGCAAGGACTTTTGAACCACACTACGTACCTTAGGCATGTACATGCCACCATACAGTTGCAGTTGCTACACACCCTACTATCAGCACTGTGATTTCTCATACCAGTGAAACCAGCAGAGAGGATTTGATCATTCTCTCTCTAGACCATGAGCCCAGCGGAAGCAACCACAAAACAACTGCTCCTCCAATCAACAGCCTAACAAATAGCAAATCTGAAACATTGGTTGAGGGTCTGCCCGACCTCTCCCTTGCACATCCACTCTACAAACCTCTTCCCATTTTTTGCCACCACTTGCATCCTTTTTATCACCAATGGGCTGCCATCACCGTGGACCATTGGGTCCTCGAGATTGTAACATCTGGGTATACCATCCTCTTTACCTCTCTTCCTCCAACCGCTCACCTTCTCCATCCCTCTTCAAGGACCCCTCTTATGAAGAACTCCTCAGACAAAAAGTACATTGTCTCCTTACCTTAGGAGCAGTCGAGAGAGTGCCAGACCAATTCAGAGACAAAGGCTTTTACTCCAATTATTTTTTCACAGAGAAAAGAATGGGGGGCTGAAGACCTATCCTCAGTCTTCACTAGCTCAACAAATATCTCTGCAAGCAGCGATTCAAAATGGCTACCCTAGCATCTATAATCCCAGCATTGGATGAGGGAGACTGGTTTGCAACCTTCGACCTACAAAACGATTATTTTCACATGACCATTATCCAGCCCACAGGTAATTTCTTCATTTCATGATCGCTTTGGCACACTTCCAATATTGTGTTTTGCCTTTCAGCCTCTCTTCTGCCTCCAGAGTGTTTTCAAAGACACTGGCAACTGTCAGAACCTTATGATCTTCCCGTAGCTCGACAATTGTCTCATAAAGGGTCCATCCCATATGGAAGCACATGACATGATACACACAATCAGAAGTCTCTTTGAATCGCTGGGTCTCATTACCAATGAGCAAAAATCCACATTTTACCAGAAACAGACTCCATCAATGCCCGCTGCTACTTACCCATGCAAAGATTTCAGTCAATAAAAGATCTGTACTGGTACTTATCTGTTTGCAATTGATGGGCCACATGGCTGCAACAATTTGTCATGTACCACACCCATCTACACCTTCATTGTCTTCAACATTGGCTGACATCAGTATAAATTACTTCCAAACATCGTATCCACAAGCACGTCTCCCTCCCATCCAATATGGTTGCCTTCCTCAAATGGTGCACCAACCTAGACAATCTCCTCGTGTGGGTCTCATTCCACTATGAACAATTGTCCATACAGATCAAGACTGATGTGTCCTTCCTTGGTTGGGGAGCCCATTTAGATGGACATTTTACCCCGGATCAATGGTCCCACATGAAACAGCTCTTTATATCAAACTTCTGGAGTTATGAGTGGTGGCTAATGCTTGCAAAAACTTCCGTGCATATATCTGCAACCTCACAGTCAGAATATTCACCAACAACATGACAACAATGTACTATCTCAGTCATCAAGACAGGGCCCGTTCCCGCTCTCTTTGCACAGAGGCTATTCAGCTATGCAATTGGTGTATCTGCAACTATGTAACCCTAATTACATTATATTTTTCCCCGGGATCAACAATATTACAGCTGACACTTTTAGCAGACACTTTGCCATAGACCACAAATGGGAGGTACATCACCAAGTGTTCAAAGTCATCTTTCACCAATGCAGATTTCACTATATAGATCTGTTCACCTCTCATGACGACTCCAAATGCCCTCAGTATTACTACAGAGTGGGTGTGGGATGTGGATCACTAGGGGATGCCTTCTTAATAACCTGGAGTGTCCTGCTACTCTACGCCTTCCCACTAATTCCTCCCATCCAGAGAGTTCTCAAAAAAATCAAGAGGGACAGGGCTCACGTCATTCTGATAGCACCCTTCTGGTCAGGCAGATGTGGTTTCCTTATCTCTCTGATGTTTCTTTGGTCTCCCCCCACTTCCTCCTGAACTGCCACGATCTGCTGACCCAGAATGGGAGAAACCTCCTACACCCCCCCCCCCCCGACTCAGACCTTGTGCCTGACAGCTTGATTTCTTACTGGTTTCAAGAGTCTGAAACACTTTGCTTGCATCAGGTGAAAGATGTCCTACTGCATAGTAGACAGTAGGCCACATGTACTACTTGCCTCCAGAAATGGAAAATATTTGTTGCCTGGTGCATGCAAAAACACATCAAGACATATGTGGCTCTGTTCCATGTACTTTTGGATTACATCTTTGACTTAAAGCAGTCATATTTATCCATGTCTTCCCTCAGGTTCCATCCTGCTGTTAGTATTGCTTTCTACCCCTGAATCAATAGATATTCCATTTTTCTACACCCCACCTTGGGAAGATTCATCAAAGGCCTTCATAATCTTAACCCACCACATAAGTTCCATCTCTATTTTGGAAACTAGAGACGGTGTTAGACACTTTTACTCAACCTCCATTTGAACCAATGGCAACCAGCCTCTATCACTGATGACTGTGAAGGTTGCCTTCCTCCTTACAATAACATTTGCCTGCAGGGTGAGTGAGCTTGCAGCCCTTACGGAACCGCTGACTTATACTGTCTTCTCTAAGGACCGTGTTATACTACGTGCTCACCCTTCCTTTGCACTGAAGGAATGCTCCAAGTTCCATATGAATGATGCTTCCTACCTTTTATCCCAAAAGCCATTCATCCTGACATGACACAGTCGTGCACACATTGGATGTTTGCTGGGCCCTTTCCTTCTATATTGAGAGAACCAGGTCCTTCTGTACATCACAACACCTGTTTGTATTGCTAGCTGAGTGCTCCAAGAGGAGATCAGTTTTGTCACAATGCATCTCAAGAATCATTGTCTCCTGTATAACACAATGCTATTCACAAAATGCTATTCGCTATGGGTATGTCTACACTACAAAGTTAGTTTGAACTAACTTTCATAGGCGATACACTAGCGCTCCGTTAGTTTGAATTTAAATCGAACTAATGGAGCGCTTAGTTCGAACTAGGTAATCCTCATTCCACGAGGATTAAGCCTAGTTCGAACTTACTAGTTCGAATTAAGGGCTGTGTAGCCCCTTAATTCGAACTAGTGGGAGGCTAGCCCTCCCCAGGTTTCCCTGGTGGCCACCCTGGCCAACACCAGGGAAACTCGTCTGCCCCCCTCCCGGCCACGGACCACTTAAAGGGGCACGGGCTGGCTATAGTGTCCGTGCCAGGTGCAAGCCTGCCAGCACCCAGCTAGCAGACCCTGCACCTGGCACGGCTTGAGCCACCCACCCGATGCCCCCCAGCCCTCCCCCTCTTCCCGGGACCAGGCTGGAAGCTCCCGGGAGCTTGCCCTGGACTGCAAGACGCGGGCACCCGCCTGGGCTAGTGCGGACATCGTGGACCTCGTCCACGACCTCCGCACTAGGCACAGGAAGGTGGCCGTCTAGGGCAGGATAGCTGCCAGCCTGGCCACCCAGGAGCAGGTGTGCATGAAAATCAAGGGGGTCCACTGAGACCCCCGACCCTGAGCCCTGAGCTTACAATGGCCGTCCTGGGTCAGACCAGAGGTCCATCTAGCCCAGTAGCCTGTCTGCCAACAGCGGCCAACCCTAGGGATCCTGGAGGGGATGGACCGAAGACAGTGACCAAGCCATTTGTCTCGTGCCATCCCTCTCCAGCCTTCCACAAACCTTGGGCAGGGACACCACTCCTACCCCCTGGCTAATAGCACTCCATGGATCCAACCTCCATGACTTTATCTCACTTCCCTTTAAACTCTGTTCTAGTTCTAGCCTTCACAGCCTCCTGCAGCAAGGAGTTCCACAGGCTGACTCTTTGCTTTGTGAAGAACAACTTTCTGTTACTAGTTTGAAGCCTGCTACCCATTCCTTTCCTTTGGTGTCCTCTAGTCCTTCTTTATGGGAACTAATGAAGAACTTTTCTGTATGCACCCTCTCCACCCAACTCCTGCTTTTAGAGGCCTCTATCCTGTCCCCCCTCCATCTCTTCTTTTCTAAGCTGAGAAGTCCCAGTCTCTTTAGCCTCTCTTCATATGGACCTGTTCCCAACCCCTGATCATTTTAGTTGCCCTCCCCTCTCCCAGCCTCTCTCTTCCCCTCTCCCACCTCCTTTTCCCAGTCTCCCCCAGTTTTGTTCAATAAAGACAGGTTCCATTTTTGAACACAATTGTCCTTTATTTTGTACATCAAGAAAAGGGGCTAGGGAAGGGTAAGTGGAAGGAGGTGAGGGAGGAATGGGGTACGCGCCCCCGATGGGGAGGACTGGGCTGGCTCTGCGGGCTTCTGGGGGTGGAACCTCTCCTGCAGCCCCCCAATTGCCCCCTCTCCCCAGATGGCAGCCTGCGGCAAGTGCAGCCGGGCTGATGGCTGAGTGCTGTGATGTGCCCAGTGTGGGTAGTCAGGGCACTCCAAGCCAGGACTGCTTTGCAAGCGGGGCACCCCTGAGAACTGTCTGTGCGGGTTGGGGGTCGGGACCCTTTAAGCGCAGCCCTCGGCTAGCCTGAGACAGCATCTCCACGCTCTAAGTCCTCCTCTGATGCCCTGCCGGCACTGCTTCCGGCCATCCTTAAGCCTGGTTCAGGGTCCACTCTGTGTGGACATGCTAGTTCGAATTAGCAAAACGCTAATTCGAACTAGTTTTTTAGTCTGGATGCATTAGTTCGAATTAGCTTAGTTCGAATTAACTAATTAGAACTAAGTTAGTTCGAATTAACGTTGTAGTGTAGACGTACCCTATGGAACAAAACCCTTCTTGTTCCACCAAGAGCGCTCTCCACTAGAGCGGTGTCAACATCCATAGCCTTTGGGACATTTGCTGTACCACCACATGATCATTAAACCATACTTTTAAAAAGCGTCATGCCATTTTTCAGCATCTCTTCAACGATGTTTCTGTAGTCACTGTGGTATCATCAATTGCCAGCAAACAGTGACTTGAAGCCCACCTACCTCACTTTTCAATCACTGCTACAAAGTCATCTACAGTGGAACATCCACAGAGACATCACTCAAAGAAGAAAGGGAAGTTACTCAACTTGTGCAGTAATGACGGTACTTCAAGATGTGTGTCCCTGCGGGTGCACCTCTGCTCACCCTCCTCCCCTGTTCTTCAGGGTTTGTTTTTTTCCGCACTCTTTCAGATACTTAAGTGTAAACAAACTGAAGATGGTCAGGCTGCACATGCAAAGTACAGTGCGAAAACAGCATGAAGTGCCTAGTGTACTTGCGTGGCCCAACCAGCTACTACTATGCAAAACTCTGATCTGCAGTGCCGGGACAACCCAATACCTACAGTAGAGCACCTATGGAGACACGCATCTCAAAGAATCGTTGTTATTGCACAAATTGAGTAACTTCCCTTTCTTCTAGGTGTTTTGCAGATGTCTCTTCCTTGTTTCTTTCCCTGCGTAAGACTAGCTGATCTGAAAGTGCTGAGGGGAGTAAGGGATGAACCTGTCCTGTTATATAAACACAGAGTTGTGTGAAGAGACAGAGATTACTTGGGCCACTTTGGCTACTGCTGAGGGAAGAAATTCTTCAACAACTGTGCATTAGGTGTACAGAGTACACCGATAGTGGAATGGACATTTTGTAACACATCTTGGAGAACAACATAAATGTCTGTAACATGCATCTGATGAAGTGGGTCTTTACCCATGAAAGCTTATGCTCCAATAAATCTGTCTATAACCATGGTCACCAGCAGGTTGATTGCGATTGACTGGTCAATCACGAGGCATCCTGCCTGCCCCCCTCATTTCTCCCCCACCCCCGAGAAGCCCCACTACCTACCTCAAGTGAAAATGGACGTAGTGTCAGCTTCCTGGGGATGGACAGAAGTCCCGCAGCTTAGCGCCACTTCCGGTGATTCCGGAAGTGTGCTAGCTGCTCTGCCCGGCGTACTGCGGGAGAGAGCATAGGCTCCCTGCACTGCACAGGAGGGGTGAGTCAACCCCGGGGCAGGCGCACACATTTCTTTGCAGGATGAAAATATAAATGTAATAATTTATGAGGACAAACAAATCATGCAGACTGAAATATATTCGTCATTAAACTCTGAAGCTTGTTATGTTACAGGAGCAGTTAACTGTCAAGGAAAGTCTTGAATATGAAGATTCAGATATGCTTAATTTCATCTGATGTCAGTGTGGTTACATGAGTGTAAATACAAATTAAATGAAAGAATTTGACCTGAAGCTTGCAAAAATCAAGCTCATGGAAGTGAATGTTGCAAGGATTTGAGTCTTAGGTTTTTCATGCTCACAGTGGCTCACCTAAATTCAAGGATGCTGGAAGTAATATTCGTCTTAAGCTGGATGGAGTCGAGAAGTAGTTTAAGTATACTATTACATGAAAGTCTTTTAGTGGTTTATCTTGAAACTCACAAAGGCATGGATAAATGTTGTGAAATCTGTTTTATAGATGATTTAGAGCAGCTAAATCCATTCTTTTTGCTGATGAAAATTTCTGTGGGCCACCATAGCATTCTGAGATTGCCATAACAGCATTCTAAGCCTGTGGGCTTGTCTATACTTTCTGGCTACATTGGCACTGTTGCAATTGATTTAGTAGGAGTGGTAAAGACGATGGTAGAACATTTTCCTTCTGTCTGTACTCTACCTCCATGATAGGTGGAAGGTAAGTCAACAGGAGAGCATCCCCTGTCAGCATAGTATGGTGTAGACAGTGCTATAAGTTAACCTAAGTTATAATTGACTGCAGTTATATAATTTACATAATTGGAGTAGCATAATTTATGTTGATTTACAGTGTTAGTGTAGAACAGTTCTGAAACATTTTGGCAAATTCAAAAGATGGTACAATACTGTCTGTTTTCTTCTCTAGATGCTTACCATTTGTGTTACTTTGGACAATTCACTTTACCTACTTTGGACAATTCACTTTACCTCTTTGTCTCCCAATTTCCCCATTTTGTAAAATTGGCATGATATAATGTCTTCCTGACATAAGTTCATTGATGTCTGTGAAACACCTGTAAGTCTTGGATGTAAGGCACTATAGAAATAGCAATCAGAGTATTTAGGATTTCTAATGCTTTCCATCACAAGTGATTCATGCAACATATATTGTTTTAAAAAATTTCTTATACCTATATTGTTTAGAGCAGGCTTTTGGAATTCAGAAAGAGCAGAACTAAGGGTATGTCTACACTACAAAGTTAGTTTGAACTAACGGACGTTAGTTCGAACTAACTTTAATAGGCGCTACACTAGCGCTCCGCTAGTTCGAATTTAATTCGAACTAGCGGAGCGCTTAGTTCGAACTAGGAAAACCTCATTTTACGAGGATTAAGCCTACTTCGAACTAGCTAGTTCGAATTAAGGGGTGTGTAGCCCCTTAATTCGAACTAGTGGGAGGCTAGTCCTCCCCAGGTTTCCCTCGTGGCTACTCTGGCCAACACCAGGAAACTCGTCTGCCCCCCTCCCGACCCCGGACCTCTTAAAGGGGCACGGGCTGGCTACGGTGCCCGTGCCAGGTGCAAGCCTGCCAGCACCCAGCCAGCAGACCCTGCACCTAGCATGGATCAAGCCACCCACCCGATGCCCCTCAGCCCTCCCCCTCTTCCCGGGACCAGGCTGGCGGCTCCCGGGAGCTTGCCCGGGACTGCAAGAGGCGGGCACCCGCCTGGGCTAGTGTGGACATCGTGGACCTCATCCACGACCTCTGCACTAGGCACAGGAAAGTGGCCATCTAGGGCAGGAGAGCTGCCAGCCTGGCCACCCAGGAGCAGGTGTGCATGAAAATCAAGGTGGTCCACTGAGACCCCCGACCCTGAGCCCTCCTTTTCCCAGTCTCCCCCAGTTTTGTTCAATAAAGACAGATTCCATTTTTTGAACACAATTGTCCTTTATTTTGTACATCAAGAAGAGGGGCTAGGGAAGGGTAAGTAGAAGGAGGTGAGGGAGGAATGGGGTATGCGCCCCCGATGGAGAGGACTGGGCTGGCTCTGCGGGCTTCTGGGGGTGGAAGCTCTCCTGCAGCCCCCCAATTGCCCCCTCTCCCAAGATGGCAGCCTGCAGCAAGTGCAGCCGGGCTGATGGCCAAGTGCTGTGATGTGCCCAGTGTGGGTACTTCGGGCAATCCAAGCCAGGACTGCTTTGCAAGCGGGGCATCCCTGAGAACTGTCTGTCCGGGGTGGGGTTCGGGACCCTTTAAGCACAGCCCTCGGCTAGCCTGAGACAGCATCTCCACGCTCTAAGTCCTCCTCTGATGCCCTGCCGGCACTGCTTCCGGCCATCCTTAAGCCTGGTTCAGGGTCCACTTAATGTGGACATGCTAGTTCGAATTAGCAAAACGCTAATTCAAACTAGTTTTTTAGTCTGGATCCGTTAGTGCGAATTAGCTTTGTTCAAATTAACTAATTCGAACTAAGTTAGTTCGAATTAACGTTGTAGTGTAGACGTACCCTAAGGGAGTAGAGAAGTGACTTTGGTATCTCATGAAATTCTGTTTAGGTTTGGCTGAGTTATATATTTAAATATTGCCATTTCTCTTCTCTTGTTTGGAAAATGTTGTCAGCATGAGAAAATAACTCAATATGAACATACTAAAGATACAGGTTCAGGTCACCAATAAAGCAACAACATGCACTGAATTGCGAACACCTAGGAAGTGCCACGGCAGCTGTAGCAATGGGATGAAAGGGAGCCAGACTCTAGGGCTCCCTCTCTCTAGCCATCCCCTCCTGGACAAGGGACCTGTCTTTTCTCTGGTGACATACTATATGTGAGAGAAAATGTTTGTTTGGGCTCCCCAGTAACCAGCCTTTGGACCCAGCAAGTGCACCATATTAAAACAATATTATTTATTTTGCACAGCCAAGCGCTTGAAGTTAAAAAAAAAAAAAAAAAAAAAAGACAGGTTTCTGCCTATACTACCTTAAGTCTGCTCCAGTTTAAGAGTTCCCAATATTTGCTGCAATTTCCAGTGGAGTAAATATTTTCAAATCAAACAGATGAAGAACATAGTAAGCAAAATATGGGTGTTGTGTTCTATCCCATGTAGTGGCACTAAGACCATGTACAGAGAGAATAATGAGTCTGGTCTAGAGACTTAGCTACTAGCCAGTTGACTCTTAGCTCATGTGGTAGACACTCCTGCATTAAGCTCCAGGTTTAATTCTGCTCACAGATAACTTGTGTCTGTCAGCATTGTAAGTAGAAGAACCCCAAACCGAAATGAGTGAACAAATTCAACATTTGTTAGGACATTCATGAGTTATTGATACTAAATCAGTAGAGCTCTATTTTCTCCTTCCCTGCAAACAATGTTTACAATCAATTTTGGCCCTTTTTCTCATCTCTCATTTGCCACTATGGACAGCTGCAACAGTTACTTCTCCCCACCATCCTTAAAAGCTACTTTTATTTGATCATCCTCATTTGGGTTTGTGGGTGCTCTGCACCTCAGAAAAATAAACCCTTTAAATTATTAAACAAATTCTGAAGGTGTGCTGTTCAATGGCATCTTGCCATTATATAGACAGCCCTTTTTTGTCTGCATCTTTCCTTTTACTAAACAACCATGCCTGAAGCAGGAGTCCAGGATCGAGTGATATTTGCTTCTTAAACAGACAACTCAAACGGTTTCACTTTATTTCTTTTTCTAGGGACATACAGCTTTTAAGCTTATGGTTGAAAAAGCGGAGGGTTGTTTTGTTTTGTTTTTACAATTCTGTTTTCACAGTCTCACAACTTCTGTAACTTTCTGGTTTTGGGCTACAATTTACCATGTTTGATCTTCATCTCAAAATATTTTGGTTTATTGGAAGAAAATCCCGTAAGCTACTTCTTATTTATGAGCAAGTGATTTTTTTCCCTCCATTGTGTAAAATTCTATCCAATTTACTGAGACACAGCAAAAGCAGTTTGGCTGTGTCTACACTGGCATAAATTTCCGGAACTGCTTAAAATGGAATACTATTCCGTTTTCAGTTTTTCCGGAAAAGGAGCATCTACATTGGAAGGCTGCTTTTCCGGAAAAGCCCTTTTTCCGGAAAAGCGTCTGTGGCCAATGTAGACGCACTTTTCCAGAAAAGACTACTGGGCTGTCTACACTGGCCCTTTTCCGGAACAGTGTTCCGGAATAAGGACTTATGCCCGAGCGGGAGCAGAATAGTTTTTCCAGAATAGCGGCTGATTTTGTACAGTAGAGCATCGTTGCTTTTCCGGAAATTCAAGGGCCAGTATAGACAGCTCACAGCTTATTCCAGAAAAGCGGCTGATTTTCCGGAATAAGTGGCCCAGTGTAGACACAGCCTTTAAGTTTGACACTTGACATTTCTTTAAGGACCAACCTCTTTCCTTGATTTGGGAGATTTGGGTAAGTAACTGAAAACTTACACTCTAGATAAACATTTGTTCTGAATATTAAATGAGTTGTGATTGCACTTTTTGTGTTTGATTTCCACAACATTGTTACCAAATGAGACTATAGGAAGGGAAAGTCAATCAGAACAGTGAATTTTATGTGAGAATTGTGGCAAATTTGCAGGATATGTATTCATAGTATTCATGCTGAAAATCTCTTTCTAGAACTATATTCATGAAATGGGGGGGAGGGGGGGGGGGGGAAATGTGACCAGTGAATCCAATCAAAACATCTCAAATGTTGATTAGCAAATACTTGCATCTAACTGCTTACAAAGAACATCAACAGAAATTGTTTTGTAAATAACTTTGAAAAACAATTATATTTGAGAAATTCCACAGTTTACAATAATTTGTGAACAAAAAGAGTCAAGATAAATCTAATAATTGATTATGAATTGTTTGCCCAGCTCTGCAGACAACGCACTCGGAGATCTAAGGTAATTTCACTTAGTTCTTCCTCCTTATCTCATTGCATGCATACTTTGCTATGGATAATAGGAATTGTAAATATTTACATCATATTAGTGTCTATTTGGGGCTTATTTTATGGTTCTTCCTGTATACATTATGCAATGGAGTAACCATAAAGTAAGAGTCTGGTTTTGGTTCCCCATTCTGATTGTCATCTAGTTGGCTTATTTCACAATTGCAGATACAAAACAATGGCAATTCAGGTAGTGAACAATTGTTTCAGTTTGATCAGATTTTCTTGAGAGTTGATCCTTCCTCCTTCTGCAGAGCTCTTACTTACCTTAAGCAAAGAATGCCTGGTTCCTAACACCATCACAATGCATAGTTAATATCAATTTTATACTGACTGCTGCACAAAGGGCCTTTATAACTCATTCAGTGCTTCTTATCTTCTGAGTTATAGTCACTCCCTTATATTATTTACTATTCTATATGTTAAAGCGGTGAGGAATCCTGTGGCACCTTATAGACTAACCGAAGTGTTGGAGCATAAGCTTTCGTGGGCAAAGACCCACTTCATCAGATGCATGTAGTGGAATTTTCCAGAGGCAGGTATAAATATGCAGGCCAGAATCAGGCTGGAGATGATGAGGTGGATCAAATCAGGGAGGATGAGGCCCACTTCTAGTAGCTGATCTGGAGGTGTGAATTCCAAGAGAGGAGAAGCTGCTTTTGTAGTTAGCAAGCCATTCACAGTCTTTGTTTAATCCAGAGTTGATTGTGTCAAACTTGAAGATGAACTGTAGCTCAGCAGTTTCTCTTTGAAGTCTGGTCCTGAAGTTTTTTTGCTGCAGGATGGCTACCTTTAGAACTGCAATTGTATATCCAGGGAGACTGAAGTGTTCCCCTACAGGTTTTTGTATGTTGCCATATATTTTGTATGTTGTATTCCATATGTTCTCTTTCTCCTTTTTCCTTCTATTTTTATACAGCACATCAGGACTAAAGTTTGTCCAGTCTTATCTATCTGCAATCTAATCTTCATTAAAAGTTAAAAAGAAAACACATGTTTTGTATTTAATTTATGCTTTGAATAATTATATAATTTACATTAAATCTTACTGGGATGTTAATTTACATTAGCTCTTTTAGTACTAGATTGAGTACTATCCATCACATTTACATGTAATGAATTTTTGATAAACAGGTTAAATATAATTATGTTTAGAATGTAGGGGATCTTTGGAGGGTGCAATGAGAAATGCTGGAATATCGTTTCTTATGAAACAAGATTTCCAGAGAGAGAGAGAGAGAGACAGTTAGACATGTCAAACATCATTCTTTATTATTTGTCTGAACTTTTGCTAAAGAGTTGATAAATTCAAGCATATTTAAGGTATGTTGTGTACTTTTAGTCAGAATTGCTTTTTACCACCCCCTTCTGAGGTTACTTGATGCAACCTACACTTAACAAAATATATTTGGAAGAAAATTTAGAATATATACATTTTTCAATTTTTTCCTAAGTGGAACTAATTTATTATTAATTCACATTTCTATCCTTTGGTTACTCTTATTTATTTGTATTGTAGTAGCATCCTGAGAGTTGGGTTCCATTGTGAAAATTTTGTAATATATATCTTAATCTTACTCTGTGTTTTATATATATATATATATATATATATATATATATATATATATATCTGATAATCTGCTCTGAAGAGTTCATAATCTAAAAACCTGATCCAAAGCTCTTTCAAGTCAATAAGATTCTTTTCATTGGCTTCAGTAGGTTAGAACCAACATAGACAGAAAATAAAACATTTTTTCAAAAGTTACAGTATAATTTCTCCCCAAGTCACTTGCATAACAATCTCCCTCTTCACCCTACCCTCTCCCCAATGACCTATCAATTTCCTTTACACCCTTTATTAGGCCCATTTGCCTGCTTTCTGCCATATCCATCCCAATAGGCAAATGCTTATTTTTATTCTGCTTCTATCATAAGGTATACTATTGATTACGTGCATCCCTATGAAAGAGGAAAAGACAGGGGTTTCTCCCTGACCACCATGGATCTGTGTAATGTCCAGTGACTCAGGCGTGGTGGGGGAAGTCTAAAGTAGTCTAGTGGGCGGAAGTTGTAGGTAACTGGGAAGTCAGTTAACATAAGAGACAGTCTAGGGCAATGATTCGAATTTTCACGGGATTCAGTAGCCAGAAGATCCAATCCAAGGGGCTTGGTCAGTAAATTGGGCAAGGAAGGAAGGGTTAGGCAAGGTATCTGGGCAGTGAAGCTGGGTCAGATAAGGCAGCAGCTTAGGACAGTCAATTCAGTGATTGAGAAGCAATGGTGTGTTGTTCAGCTGTTTTCCTCTTCCTGTAGGGGCCTTTTTTATAGTCCATGCCCCAAGAGAGTGTTGCCTATCCATCCAATTATGGTCTGGGTTGTGGCTGCTGTTAGTCAGTAAGCAATGTGCACTAAGGCTGTTGCTCAGCATCAAGGGGGAGGGATAGCTCAGTGGTTTGAGCATTGGCCTGCTAAACCCAGGGTTGTGAGCTCAATTCTTGAGGAGGCCATTTGGAGCAAAATTGGAACTTGGTCCTGCTATGAAAGCAGGGGACTAGACTCAATGACGTTTCAAGATCTCTTCTAGTTCTAGGAGATAGGCAATCTCCATTCATTTCATTTCAAGCATGTCCATTTCTGGGCACTGAATTTCAAGAAAGATGTGGAGAAAATGCAGAAGAGAGCAACAGAAATGTTTAAAGATCTGGAAAACATGATCTATGTGGAAAAATTTAAAAACTGGGTTGATTTACTTTGGAGAAGAGAAGACTAGGGGATAACATGGTAACAACCTTCAAAGATACAGAAAAGATTGTTGTAAAGAGGAGTGGGATAAATTGTTCTCTTTATCCATTGAGGACAAGACAAGAAGTAATGGGTTTAAATTGAAGCAAGTGAGATTTAGGTTAGACATTAGGACAGACCTCCTTACTGTCAGGGAAGTTAAACACTGGAACAAATTACCTAGGGATGTTGTGGAATTGTGGGTTATTAAGAACAGAGTGGACAAATACCTGTCAAGGATGATCTAAAAAATACTTATTCCTGCAGAGAACAGTCCAGTCCTGCTTGTCTATGATTCTTTTGTCTTACTGTAAACATAGGGCCCTCCTGCAGTCAGCATGATGTTTGTATGCTGTTATGCATGCATCTAGGTTTGTTTCAACTCTTCCTGTGTCTGCTGGATATAACAAACCTGAAGTTGCAGGAACTGTAGGTGCTGGGGAAGTGCAGGGTAAAAATGGGGGTTGTAGCCATAATTTGCAAAAAGTTGACTTGTCTTGTTTGAAGTGTGTTGTGCATTTTTGTATAGAAATTATATGTACAAAATCAGAGAGATCCAGTCATACTAGTGGTAGTTCACGAAGCATCACAGCTATTATTCCAATACCTGGTTCACTCTTTCTACCTGAATGGCAATACATCTCTAGGAGCCTGTCACGGATCCTCCCCCAAACACGTGTGGGAATGGGTCCTTGTGTTTACTGCACGGAGGTCCAAATCCCTAACTTTGCTCTAGGCTTGCGCTCTAAGGGGGAGGGGTTAGGTCTCAGTCTATGCCAACTTATTAGGGAGAGACCAACCTACCGCCCAGCAAGCCGTCCGCTTCCCCCCTGTTTGGGGGACAGCCCCCGTAATCGGAGATGGGGAAGACCCGGCGCCCATCGGGGGGGGGGTTACTCACGGCCCCTCCAGGCCTGTCTGAAGTGCTGCTCAAGGGGCCAGCGTCTTGGGCCGCCTCGCTTCTGGGTCCAGTGCACGTCCTGGGGTCTGGACCGCTCTTCCCCTGGCGTCCCTGTCCTTCACCTCCTCGCGACCTCCCTGGCCACCTCTGCCGACTTGGCTCCCCGGGTCGTCCTGCCACAGCGCTCGCCTCTAGTTTCCGCGCTCTCGGCATTGGAGGCCGCTCTGCCCGACGCCCGGCGTCCGCGGCTACTCATTGGGGCGCCCGGACCGGCTCCGTGCTCCCCTCTGCTTCCGCCGCCACTGCCCAGGTTCTCCGCGGGCTTCTTCCTCCGGCCGGCGTCGGCCGGCATCTACGGGGACGCCCTGGCTGACTCCCTGCTCCCAGCTGCGCCTGCCGCGATCCTCCCCCGGCCGGCGTCTGCGGTCGCTCCCTGGGACGCCCAGGCCAGCCCCACGCTCTCCACCGCTTCCGCCCCCGACCAGCTGGTCTGGCTGCTTTTTAAATGCGGCGGGCAGACCCGGGTGCATGCGCCGCACTGCTGGGGGAGCGAGCCGGTCTCCGCTCTCTTTCCCCGGCTCTCGGGGTTGTCTGCGGGCACACCCAGGGACGGGGGCACCCTGTCACACACCCTCCCCTTTAGGTTTGGGTCCCCTATTTCTTTAGCCTGTCCTTTGTTTGTTCTGGAAAAAAAATCGGCATTGCTGTGCTTCTTCCCGGGCCTGTGTGTGACCTCGAATTCATATGGCTGTAATGCCAGATACCAGCGCATTATTCGTGGGTTTGTCTCTTTCATGGAGTTTAGCCATCTTAGCAGGGCGTGATCCGTCACCAGTAAGAATGGAGCCCCTAGCAGATAATAACGTAGGGCCTCGACCGCCCACCTTACTGCCAGGGCCTCTTTTTTGATCGTTGAATATTGTTGTTCCCTGGGGAATAGCTTGTGACTTAAAAATAGCATGGGGTGTTCTGCCCCTCTTTTCTCTTGGGATAATACTGCCCCAAGTCCCACTTCTGAGCCATCTGTATGTAAGATAAAAGGTTGGGAAAAATCAGGTTGTATTAGTACCGGTTCTCGGGATAGCCGTTGCTTGAGGGTTTGAAATGCTGTCTCGCAAGGTTCGGACCATTTAATTTTCTGCGGGAGGTTATTTTTCGTTAGTTCCGTTAATGGTGCTGCTATCGTCGCAAAGTCCGGTACGAATCGCCTATAGTAGCTTGCCAGTCCGAGGAACTGCCTCACCTGTTTCTTTGTTGTTGGGGCTTGGTATTCTTGCAGGGCTTGTATCTTCCCTATCAGGGGCTTCAGTTCCCCCCCACCCCCCCCCGAGTGTATCCTAAGTACGTTACCTCACTTTGTCCGATGTAACACTTGTTTGGATTGGCGGTCAGGCCAGCCTTCCCTAATTCGGTTAATACGGCTTCCACATGTTGTAGGTGTTCCGTCCACGATTGGCTGTAAATGATGATATCATCAATATATGCTGCCGCATACGCAAGGTGTTTTCGCAACACTTTATCCATCAGTCTTTGAAATGTGGCAGCTGCCCCATGCAGGCCGAAGGGCATTGTCGTGAATTGGAAAAGCCCGAAAGGGGTGGGGAAAGCTGTTTTTTCTCGGGAAGCCAGGGTTAAGGGGATTTGCCAATACCCTTTCGTAAGGTCTAGGGTAGACAAATATTGGGCCTGCCCCAACCGTTCTAGTAACTCGTCCACCCTCGGCATTGGGTATGCATCGAATCTCGAGATCGCGTTGACCTTCCGAAAATCTATGCAGAAGTGAACGGCACACACCCCCCCCCCCCCCCCCCGGCTTAGGCACTAACACTATAGGACTGCACCATTCGCTTTTAGACTCCTCGACTACTCCCAACCGTAGCATGTTCAGGAGCTCCTGTTGCACTGGCACCCACATCTTCCGAGGCAAGGGTCTGATGGCATCTCGGACCTTCTGTCCTGGCTTCGTGGCTATGTGATGGCTGGTTAATGTGGTGCGTCCTGGTAGTGTTGAGAGGATGAGGGCGAACTTTTGTACCAACTGTCGAACCTCCATCTTTTGTCTCCGATTTAGGTTTTCCCTTACTGTGACTTCGTCGGCCTCCTTGGTTCCTTCTAAACAAGGCCCCAGCTCCACTTGTGGGGATGGCGGCATGATAAACATCGCTTCCCGTGGATGCCATTTTTTCAATAGGTTTACATGATATACCTTGGTCTCGCATCTCCCCCCTTTCATTTTAAGCTCATAATCTACCGGGCCTGTCCTCCGGACTACCTCATAGGGGCCTTGCCACCGTGCCAACAATTTGGATTCTCGAATTGGTAAAAGGAGGAGTACTCGGTCCCCGGGGTTAAACTCCCGGAACCTAGCCCTCTGGTCGTAATATTGTGTTTGCCTAACCTGTGCTTCCCATAGGTTGGCCTTGGCGAACTCTCCCAACTGATGCAATTTTTCTCTTAAGTGGATGATATAGCGGACAGATCCCCTTGCTCGGGATTCTTGCTCCTCCCAGGTTTCTTTGAGGAGGTCCAGGATCCCCCTTGGCTGTTGGCCATACAATAGCTCGAATGGCGAAAAGCCGGTAGAGGCTTGTGTTACCTCGTGAATCGCGAATAACAAAGGTGGCAGTAACCTATCCCATTCTCGGGGCTCTTCTATCACAAAACGCCTGAGCATGGCCTTTAGTGTCTGATTGAAACGTTCTACTAAGCCATCCGTCTGGGGGTGGTAGATGGCCGTTCGCAAGGTTTTTACTTCTAATAATTTACATAATTCTTCTATTAGTTTAGAGGTGACATTCATCCCCTGGTCGGTAGGGATTTCTTGGGGGATCCCTACTCTTGAAAATATTTTTATCAGCTCAGTGGCTAATGTGGGGGCTAAGGTGTTCCGTAAAGAGACTGCCTTGGGGTAGCGGGTCGCATAATCCACGACTACCATGATATATTGGGAGCTGCCTTGGATTTCTGCAACGGTCTTACTAGGTCTAGCCCAATGCGTTCAAAGGGCACTCCTACTATTGGTAAGGGTACTAAAGGAGCCTTCGGACCCAGTTTCAAATTAGCCCTCTGACACTCCGGACAGGACTCACAAAAGTTTTGAATTTCGCGATAAATTCCAGGCCAAAAAAACCGCTGTATGATCCTCTGTTCCGTTTTCTCCCATCCCAGGTGTCCCACCCAGGAGTTGGCGTGGGCTAACTCCAGTACCTGCCGCCTATATCGGCTGGGGACCACTAATTGTCGGCACCACCCTTCCTCCCTGGGCTCTTTAACTACTCGGTATAGGCGGTCATTCCGTACCTTGAAATAAGGGCCTTGCGGGGTCTCGGATTCAGGATCTTCCTCCCCCGTCACCACTCGTGCTTGCTCCCAGGCTTGGCTCAGCATGGGGTCGTTGCGTTGCTCCTGTAAGAAGTCTCCATCTTCCCAGTTTCCCGTTTCCAGGACTGGGTCTCTGGCCTCCTCTCCCCGGGCTCCCAACTCATCCGAGACTTCTTCTCGTTCCTCTCTCCTGTCCTGTGGTTCTAACTGACTCCATTTTTGGAGCAATTGCCGGAATCCCAGCCAGTCTCGCCCCAGAATGGCGGGGTACAACAGTTTTGGGACGAGAGCTACTTTACAGTGACTACTTCCATCCAGCCTCCCCACGTTGACCCAAATCGTGGGGTAAGTCCGGACATCCCTGTGGATGCACTGCATCTGCACGTGTGGGCCGAATCCCCGGGGATTCGACACCAGCTCTGCCCGCAGGAGGGTCTGACTACACCCTGAGTCTACCAACACCGTCACCTTTTCTCCGTTGACTACAATCTCTGTTGTGATCCGGCTTGGTAGCGGGGTCCTTCCTGGGGCCCCTCGGCGAGTACCTCGCCGAAGGAGCAATCCATGAATGGGCAATCCCTCCTGAAGTGACCCTCCTGCCCGCACTTGAAACACACATTCGGTGGTGGCGTGGCTGGCTTGTTACTCCCTTCTGTGCTTTCTACTCTTCTTCGTTCTCCTCCCCCTGGACGGGGGTTCACTCCTCTTCTGAGGCTGGTCCGATGGACCGGTATATTCCTGGAGGGCGAAGCTGGTCTTCTTTCACCCCTGCCTTGGGGTTGAGGGGTCCTGGCCTCTCTCTCCGTTCGGCCTCGGGCTTGCCTTCCCCAGGTCTCCTTCTCTCCTGGGATTTCAGCGGCTAAGTAGTCCTCCATCAAGGAGACCGCATCTGCGAGGGCTTCTGGCCGATGTCGCCTCACTCACCGTTGGACCCCTGCTGGGAGGATTTGAATAAATTGTTCCAGGACTATTGTCTTGGCTACCTGGGTCCCTGATCGTTTCTCGGGTTCAAGCCACCGCCATCCTAGGTCCCACAACTTCTGGGCTACGGCTCTGGGTTGGGCCCCTGGGGGAAAGGCTTCAGTACGGAACCGCTGGTGGTATGTTTCTGGATTGATCCCTGTCTGATCTAAAATAGCCTCTTTAACTTTGTAGTAATTAAGGGCCTCTCTATCTGGGAGACTTCTATACGCGGCCTGAGCCGGTCCAGTTAAATGCTCCTCAGACCAGCGGGCGGCCGTGGCCACCCGTTCAAAGGTAATTAAAAAAGCTTCAGGGTCATCCCCTGGCCCCATTTTTGCTAGACGGACTGGTAATTGGGCGAGGTCTGCCTCCTCACCTGACCCGCTTGCAATGGTCGCCATTCCCACTGGGTCTTTTGAGGCCCACCATTCGAACCACCGGTCCTGTTGGGCCTGGTGTTGGTCGGCCAGCTCCCGGACCAATTGTCCCTGCTGTTCTTGTTGCTGAGTGGCCAACTGCTGTATTAACTACGTTTGCTGTTGGTGGTTCTGGCGCTGTTGCTCAGTCAGCCAGTCTAACAGCTGAGCCGCATCCATTTTTTTTTGAAACCCCCTCTCCCCAGGCCTTATTATACTTCCCGAGCTGAAATCCCCTTAGTGCAGGGGTGTGGGTCTGGTGCCCACATTCTCCACCATCTTTCACGGATCCTTCCCCTCTCCCTCCCCCCCGCAAACACGTGTGGGAATGGGTCCTCGTGTTTACTGCACGGAGATCCAACTCCCTAACTTTGCTCTAGGCTTGCGCTCTGAGGGGGGGGGGGATTAGGTCGCGGTCTACGCCAACTTATTTGGGAGAGACCAACCTACTAGCCAGCAAGCCATCCGCTTCCCCCCGGTTTGGGGGAGAGTCCCCGTAATCGGGGATGGGGAGGACCCGGCGCCCGTTGGGAGGGGTTTACTCACGGCCCCTCCAGGTCTGTCCGAAGTGCCGCTCAAGGGGCCGGCGTCTTGGGCCGCCTCGCTTCTGGGTCCAGTGCACGTCCTGGGGTCTAGACCGCTCTTCCCCGGCGTCCCCGTCCTTCGCCTCCTCGCAACCTCCCTGGCCGCCTCTGCCGACTTGGCACCCCAGGTCATCCTGCTGCGGCAGTCGCCTCTAGTCTCCACGCTCTCGGCGTTGGGGGCCACTCTGCCCACTGCCCAGCGTCCGCGGCTACTCGTTGGGGCGCCCAGACCGGCTCCATGCTCCCCTCTGCTTCCGCTGCCACTGCCCAGGTTCTCCGCCAGCTTCTTCCTCCGGCCGTCGTCGGCCGTTGTCCACGGCGACGCCCTGGCTGACTCCCTGCTCCCAGCCGTGCCTGCCGCGATCCTCCCCCGGGCGGTGTCTGCGGTCACTCCCTGGGACGCCCAGGCTGGCCCCACGCTCTCCGCTGCTTCCGCCCCTGACCAGCTGGTCTGGCCGCTTTTTAAATGCGGCGGGCGGACCCGGGTGCATGCACCGCACTGCCGGAGGAGCGAACCGGTCTCCGCTCTCTTCCCCCGGCTCTCAGGGTTGTCTGCGGGTGCACCCAGGGACTGGGGCACCCCGTCACAGAGGCGGAACATCTCCTGCCAAAACCGAGAGATGAACTGGAAGCCCTGATCTGGGGTGATATGGTCCGTAAAACTGTGGAGGTGGAACACATGTGATGCGGTGACAAGTAGTATTCTTGGTAATGGGAAGATGTGCACAAAGAATGAAACGTTAGACTTATGCTATTTTACAATGAAGTCCACTGTAGTTCACGGCTTCAAGAAAGTGTCAGTCAATACTAACATCCTACTGGATTTAGGTTGGGGAACTTTGGTACGAACAGAGGTGGCACAAGATCTGACCTAGGCCTGAACTTTGGACCACAGTTTTGGTCACCAGAATGACCTATGTGCCATGAGGGTGGCCTTTGCTTGGCCAAAGTGTGCAGTCCATGGCACATTGGGTAAACATGTAGGGCCTTCAAACAGTGGCAACTTTGAGGGATATGCCAGTGCATGAGGAGGAGTCCATCTTTTTGTGTGAAATTACGCTTGGGATCAGGTGTTGGGCAATTTTGAAGTGTCTGAGCAAAGTAGTCATTTGGTAGGCTAGAATGTATGGTTGTGCACGAATCAGATAGTAGTGATTCTCTGAGGAAGTGATGTGGTTTCAGGATCCAGGGAGTTTCTTCTTCAATGTTTTTAGGATCATTGTCATATGCCCCTTTACAGGACAGAACTTTTGCCATGTGGGTGCTAGGATGGTATGTGATGATAAAATTAAATCTGGAAAAAAGAGCCCACCATAGCTTTAACCAAGCCAGAGCTTTAGCAAAGCATACATATTCTAGATTTTTGTGATCAGTGAACATCTGATTGGGGTATCTGGCTCCTTTTTAGATCAAGGGTGGGCAAAATATGGCTTGCAGGCCAGATCCAGCATGTCAAACTGCTGGACACAGTCCACCATCACCATGTGACCCAGCAGGAGCCTTGTGCATGCTCCCTGCCTTCTGCGCCCTGCACACCACTCAAAATGGCTGGCTGCATGGGCCATTTATTTCTCTGAGTGGTGCTCCTCTGAGCACCAGGAGCCCCTGGTGGGGAGGGGTGAGGTTGCATGCTTTCCCCACTCCCAGCACAATCTCACAGCTCCTATTATCTAGAAACCAGAAATGGGAGCTGCCTGGATAGTGCTTGCTGCACAGGCAGCATGCAAAGTAATCTTGTCCCCTTCCCAGAATATTGTTGAAGATCTTTGCAACACTCTCCAAAGGCCCTCAGAAAAGGGTCTCAGCTGGCAAGCATAGGTGTCCCTGATTTGGCAGGAGAGAACATTCACTACAGGGCCTTACCTATTAGAAAACTGATGACCTGTCCCATCTTTGCCTGGTGTGTCTGGTATGTAGCAGGAAATAAAGACTGCACTGGTTCATGAAACTTGCTATGGGTCCCATTGTAGGTCTCTGGTGAATATACAGTGAATACTGATATAGAATGGGAAGTTTCAGAGGATGTTTCCTCTGGTAGTCCTGTGATATGTTCTTGCCAAATGTTATGGCTTTCTGCTTGAAGCTGATCCACACCGGTCTGTATAGTTTGTTTTTCCCCTATAGGCAAGTGATCAAATGATCTGCTCCTGGAGTCTGTGTCCCCTTAAGTGCCTATGGCACCGAGCCTATCATTTCATACCCTTTTTGGGCAGGGCAAGCTGGTGGGGAGGAAGGGGAGGAGGAATGACTGACATGATCTGAGCAAACTGTGATACTCAATGGCCGCAGTAAGCTAGTGGTGGTCTAGAGAAGTGTTTCTCAACCAGTAGCATGACTACCCTTAGGGTACTCAAGAGAAGTCGGGGGGAGGGAGAGGTTACATCAACACAACTGAAATTTGGAGAAAACTGAATTTTTGTTTTAAGCTTTATAGCACTTTATTATTTTTGTACTTTTTACACCCAAAAATTTCATCGCCTGACCGGCTACAATTAAGTTGTTTAAGCAAATGTGTTGTAATAGTAGAAAAAAATGTTGTATGTCTGAAAACTGTAGGTACTGGGTGTACTTATACTTTTTTGTTGTTGTTGAAAAAGGGTACTTTATAAAAAAAGGTTGAGGAACACTGGTCTAGAACAGCAGTCAAATCTGTTTGAGTCATTGGATAACTGCCAGGTCAGTCGGTGACAGAGGCAGTCTGGGGTAATGGTTGAAGCTCTTGCAGGGGTCAGTAGCCAGTACATCCAGTTAAAGAAGTAAAATCAGTGGGCTGGGGAAGTAAGGTCAGGCAAAGTGTCAAGGCAGTGTCAAGTCAACGGCTCGATGTCAGGATGGCAGTCGGTTTCTAACGGAGTGCCCCAAGGTTCGGTTCTAGGACTGGTTTTGTTCAATATCTTTATTAAAGACCTGGATGAGGGGATGGATTGCACCCTCAGCTTGTTTGCAGATGACACTAAGCTAGGGGGAGAGGTAGATATGTTCGAGGGCAGAGATAGGGTCCAGAGTAACTTAGAAAAGTGGGAGGATTGGGCCACAAGAAATCTGATGGGGTTCACAAGGACAAGTGCAGAGTCCTGCACTTGGGACAGAAGAATCCCAAGCATTGTTACAGGCTGGGGAACAATCAGCTAAGTAGTAGTTCTGCAGAAAAGGACCTGGGGGTTACAGTGGATAAGAAGCTGGATATGAGTCAACAGTGTGCCCTTGTAGCCAAGAAGGCTAATGGCATATTAGGGTGCATTAAGAGGAGCATTGCCAGCAGATCCAGAGATGTGATTATTCCCCTTTATTCGGCTCTGGTGAGGCCACATCTGGAGTATTGTGTCCAGTTCTGGGCCCCCCACTACAAAAAGGATGCGGACGCATTGGAGAGGGTCCAGCAGAGGGCAACCAAAATGATTAGGGGGCTGGAGCTTATGACCTATGAGGAGAGGCTGAGGGTATGTCTACACTACCCCGCTAGATCGAACTAGCGGGGTAATGTATGCATACCGCACTTGCTAATGAAGCCCGGGATTTGAATTTCCCGGGCTTCATTAGCATAAGCGGGGAGCCGCCATTTTTAAATCCCCGCTGCTTCGAACCCCGTGTAGCGCGGCTACACGGGGCTCGAACTAGGTAGTTCGGACTAGGGTCCTATTCCGAACTACCGTTACTCCTCGTGAAACGAGGTGTACCGGTAGTTCGGAATAGGCACCCTAGTCCGAACTACCTAGTTCGAGCCCCGTGTAGCCGCGCTACACGGGGTTCGAAGCAGCGGGGATTTAAAAATGGCGGCTCCCCGCTTATGCTAATGAAGCCCGGGAAATTCAAATCCCGGGCTTCATTAGCAAGTGCGGTATGCATACATTACCCTCCTAGTTCGAACTAGGAGGGTAGTGTAGACATACCCTGAAGGAGTTGGGTCTGTTTAGTCTGCAGAAGAGAAGAGTGAGGGGGGATTTGATAGCAGCCTTCAACTTCCTGAAGGGAGGTTCCAAAGAGGATGGAGAGAGGCTGTTCTCAGTAGTGACAGATGGCAGAACAAGGAGCAATGGTCTCAAGTTGTGGTGAGAGAGGTCCAGGTTGGATATTAGGAAAAACTATTTCACTAGGAGGGTGGTGAAGCACTGGAATGGGTTACCTAGGGAAGTAGTGGAGTCTCCATCTCTAGAGGTGTTTAAGTCCCTGCTTGACAAAGCCCTGGCTGGGTTGATTTAGTTGGGATTGGTCCTGCCTAGAGGAGGGAGCTGGACTTGATGATCTTCTGAGATCTTTTCCAGCTCTATGATTCTATGATAGGTGAGACAGAGCTGTAAAAGCAAGGCATTCTAGGCAGAGACTGTCAGGCAATCGTCTTTTGCTCAGACAGCTTCCTCTTCCTGTTGTGACCTTTATAGAGTCCAGATAACCAATGAAAGGACAGCCATTCATGTGTCTGGAGCATGGCTGCTCTGAATCTGTAGGCCATTAGCACTAAGAGGGTTGGTCAGGGCAGTGGTTCAGTGCACAGTCATGGCACCAGCAGCTACAGTGACACCCTAATGATGTGGTGGGATTGTTTCATTACTTGGATCCCAACAGTCAGGCAGCAACCACATCTCTGAGCAGTTTCCCATCCTCTGTGGAAGATGAATTTATATAATTTAACAAAGTATATTTTCCATTTTCTTAATCTGTAAATTAGACACCTACATGGGGGAAGTGTACAGTACATGTTACTGGCTATTTTTATTCAAAGACAAAAAGAGCAATTTAAGTGTTGATTTGTATTCTATATACATTTTAAAACCACACTAATTATGGCAATATCTCAGTTCCTTTTTGCAGTGTATTAGGCCATGTGGCTAACATCTGTTACTTATTTGCGCGCTCAACCCAATCCCGGGGTAAAATGTGTGCAGTGAAGTCTTTTGTGTTGGATTTTATAGCTATCTCTACCTATATATCTATTTATAAAATTCATGGTGTTATATTTTTATTTTGAGGAAGATGACGTTAAAGAAGTGTGCCTTGCAGGTAGAGGAGAAGGTGGAGAGGTTTACAATGATCCATTCTTCCTGCGGGAGTCCATGAGAGTTCTGGGCTAAGAAGAGCCTCTGACTCACACATTCAGGACCAAATCTTTTAAAATGGAACTCTGATAATTAGAGATGACATTGAGCACTGGTTGGAAATTTCTTTTTAAGCATTTTACTATGAGGAACTGGTAAAAAATATAAGTGATTTTTCCCCCCTCTGACCTGCTCCTTTGAGCACACATTTCTAGTGCCTCACAGAATCGCTTGCTAACTCTTTGTTTTAATGATTACAGATATAACTAAATATATAACTTCCATAGAGCAATCTAGAAATGTATCATTATTATTAATGTAATTATTATGATTAATTATAATCATGCAATTACATTTTATTGTCCTTTACAATACATGGGGTGAAACTCTGCCAGGAACCTGAAAAAAGGCACAATGTACACCACAAGCAGATCCATAGATAAATAATGCAAGAGCACAAACAGCTTTCTTGCATAATCTACTCCTACTTGAGAGTTGGAGTAGTCTGCTGTTTGTAGAGGCTGTTGTAGGGTTAGGGAATGTGTGCACCTGAACACAAACCTCATTAATGCCTGTGACTTCTGCTGAAGAGGAACTTTGCTGTGGTGGCCAACCTTTTGTTCTATGTTCTTGCTGCTTACTTTGATCTTTTGTGTGTGCTTATTTTCAGCACCAGCCAGAATTTAGCCCATTTCTGTTTGTACACACGGTACCTCCCAGACATTGTATGAAGTCTTCTAGTGAATAGTGTCCATACTAGCTTCACATGAGTTATCAGTACAGTGCCAATTTATAAATATTTTTATTTCTTCCAGCTGATTATAGGGAAAATTGGCATTATATACAAGGCAAAGGCAGAGTAAGATAATGAGAGTAAAGTGAAGGAGGCCCAAACTTTTAAATGTCCACTAATTTTAGAGCCACATTGTTTAGATTCTCACTTGGAGACATAGGGTTCCCAACTCTCTAACTGCACAAAAGCAAACACTCCTGTTTCATCCCCACTTGCTCCATTTCCCCTTCCTTTGTCTCTTGCTCTATACTTCCCTCACTCACGTTCATTGGACTGGAGCAGGGAGTTGAAATTCAGGAAGGGAGTGAGGGCTTTGGCTGGAGGTGTAGGCTCCGGGGTGGGGCTGGAGATGAGGGGTTTGGAGTGCAAGAGAGAGCTCAGGACCGTGGCACAGGGTTGGGGGGGAGGAGGGGAGGAGTTGAGTTCCAGAAGGACGTTTGTGTGTGGGAGAGGACTCCTGGCTGGGGTGGGATGTGGGAGGCCCTGCAGGGTCCTGTTGTCATTTGGTGCAACTCCCAGGAAGTGGCCACCATGTCCCTGAAGCCTTTTGGCACATTTTTGGTCAGGGAGCATCCACACGCTATGCTCATGCCCACAGGTCCTGACCTGCAACTCCCATTTGTCACTGTTCCTGGCCAATGGAACTTGTGTGACTGGCACTCCAGGTGGGGGCTGCAGGCAGAGCCTCCCCTGCATCTAGGTGACACAGGTACCTGTTGGCTACTTTTGAGAGGCAAACAGAGGCAGGACAGACAGGGAGCCTGCTTTAGCCATGGGCCCCTGCTGAACCATTAATTGGACTTTTAATAGCCTGGTCAGCAATGTTGACTGGAGCCGCCAGGTACCTTTTTGACCAGGCATTTCTGTCAAAACTGAATGCCTGGCAACCCTAGAAGACACCTAGGCCCTGATTTCCAGAGTTACTGTACATGCATATAAAAAGTTGTGGTGATGGTAGGAAGGAGATTAAGATGTAGGACGTGTTCTGATTCAGCAAGACAAATTCCAGTGAAAGACCCTGCAATACTCTCTCCTCCAACCTTCTGCACTCATAAGGCTTATTCACAATCTGACACTTCTTTTCTTTATATCTCTGTTTCCACATGTAGAATTTAATTAATTATACTAATGCCACACATTTGTGTAATGAGTATAAGCTCATTAAACTTTATAATTTTTGAGAAGCTAAAATCCTATAGGAATGCAAAATATTATTCAGCAACTCCTTTATTTGTTTTTAATACCTTATGCAGAATGCCAACTTGTTTTAGGGTTGGTTGGTTTTTCGGGGGTTTCCACATAGCCTGCATGAGACGGAATCGCATGCCACTGTATTAGGAAGGACTCTAGGGGTAAGTCTACACTACAACGCTAATTCGAACTAACTTAGTTTGAATTAGTTAATTCGAACTAAGCTAATTCGAACTAACTCATCCAGACTAAAAAACTAGTTCGAATTAGCGTTTTGCTAATTCGACCTAGCTTGTCCACACAGAGTGGACCCTGAACCGGGGTTAAGGATGGCCGGAAGAAGTGCCGGCAGGGCATCAGATGAGGACTTAGAGCGTGGAGCTGCTGTCTCAGGCTAGCCGAGGACTGTGCTTAAAGGGACCCGACCCCCACCCAGGAAAGACAGTTCTCAGGGGTGCCCCGCTTGCAAAGCAGTCCTGGCTTGGATTGCCCGGAGTACCCACACTGGGCACATCACAGCACTCGGCCATCAAACTGGCTGCACTTGCCGCAGGCTGCCATCTGGAGAAAGGGGGTAATCGGGGGACTGCAGGAGAGGTTCCACCCCCAGAAGCCCGCAGAGCCACCCCAGGCCTCCCCATCGGGAGCTCGTACCCCATTCCTCCCTCACCTTCTTCCACTTACCCCTCTCTAGCCCCCCTTCCTGATGTACAAAATAAAGGACACGTGTGTTCAAAAATAGAATCTGTCTTTATTGAACAAAACTGGGGGAGACTGGGAAAAGGAGGTGGGAGAGGGGAAGAGAGAGGCTGGGAGAGGGGAGGGCAACTACAATGATGAGGGGTTTGGAACAGGTCCCATATGAAGAGAGGCTAAAGAGACTAGGACTTTTCAGCTTAGAAAAGAGGAGATGGAGGGGGGATATGATAGAGGTCTATAAAAGCATAAGTGGGGTGGAGAGGGTGCATCCAGAAAAGTTCTTCATTAGTTCCCATAATAGAAGGACTAGAGGACACCAAAGGAAAGGAATGGGTAGCAGGCTTCAAACTAGTAACAGAAAGTTGTTCTTCACAAAGCAAAGAGTCAACCTGTGGAACTCCTTGCTGCAGGAGGCTGTGAAGGCTAGAACTAGAACAGAGTTTACAGAGAAGTGAGATCAATTCATGGAGGTTGGGTCCATGGAGTGCTATTAGCCAGGGGGTAGGAGTGGTGTCCCTGCCCAAAGTTTGTGGAAGGCTGGAGAGGGATGGCACGAGACAAATGGCTTGGTCACTGTCATCGGTCCATCCCCTCCAGGGTCCCTAGGGTTGGCCGCTGTCAGCAGACAGGCTACTGGGCTAGATGGACCTTTGGTCTGACCCAGTACGGCCATTGTAAGCTCAGGGCTCAGGGTCGGGGGTCTCAGTGGATCACCTTGATTTTCATGCACACCTGCTCCTGGGTGGCCAGGCTGGCAGCTCTCCTGCCCTAGACGGCCACTTTCCTGTGCCTAGTGTGGAGGTCGGGGACGAGGTCCACGATGTCCGCACTAGCCCAGGCGGGTGCCCGCCTCTTGCAGTCCAGGGCAAGCTCCCGGGAGCCGCCAGCCTGGTCCCGGGAAGAGGGGGAGGGTTGGGGGGCATCGGGTGGCTGGCTCGAGCTGTGCCAGGTGCAGGGTCTGCTGGCTGGGTGCTGGCAGGCTTGCACCTGGCACGGGCACCGTAGCCAGCCCGTGCCCCTTTAAGGGGTCCGGGGCCAGGAGGGGGGCAATAGAGTTTCCCTGGTGGTGCCCAGAGTGGCCACCAGGGAAAGCTGGGGAGGGCTGGCCTCCCAATAGTTCAAATTAAGGGGCTACACACCCCTTAATTCGAACTAGTAAGTTCGAACTAGGCTTAGTCCTCATAGAATGAGGTTTTTCTAGTTCGAACTAAGAGCTCCGCTAGTTCAAATTAAGTTCGAACTAGCGGAGCGCTAGTGTAGCGCCTATCAAAGTTAATTCGAACTAACATCCGTTAGTTCGAATTAACTTTGGAGTGTAGACATACCCTAGGAGAAGTTTAAAATTTGGCAATGAGAAAATTTATGTGCAGAAGGGCTTGACTGTTTCTTTCTCAAAAGAACAAACCAGTAGAAAAATGACTCTCTCAATGATTTTGTATGTGAGATAAGAGGGGAAAGTACCAATAAATGTTTTCAAGTAAGAAGATCTCTCAATCCATAAATATTTAAGCTATTTTTAAATAACCAGGCAAGAGGGGCCTACACCCACCTACATGTAATTGATATTTAGATTAGTATAGAGTAATAATTAGAATTTGAAACTTACAAGATATTTACTAACTAATGTACATCTTAAAATTGTATTATTTTATAAACCACATCTTTTATTTGCAAACCACAGTCTTCACAACAGGGTGGGAAAGAAGGTTGTCGTGAAGAGATAGTCTTATCTGGGTTTCACAGTGTGAGGGTACCCTGAAGACATTTTCCAGTGTTTAAACAATTTGTGCCTTACAACCTGTCATTTCGCGCAGCTATTTGGTAAGTGAATATTATTCCCCCCTAACACTATGTAAAACAAAGAGATTCATGTGAAGTACATTCACTTGTGCATTGATGGGAAGGTAATCTGTGCATCAGAAGAGCCAGACAGTATATAATGTGTATCCTGGCTGCACAAGTTTGCCGAGGTACTAAAAAGGCACTTAATGAATACCAAATTTAATAGGCACATGACAAGTCAGTTACTACTGCCCAAGGCAGTCCAAACTTATAGATCTTATTTTTCCTAGTCTGGCCGAGATTCTTGTTTCTTGCCAAGTGTCAAAGTACAGTGAAAGGACAGAGACGTGTTTGAAAGTTTAAATGGCTGCAACTTTATTTATACAGCAACAGCATATAATCATCTCCTCGTGCAGGCCATGATTGCCAAATACTGAAGTGAAACCAGTGATGATGGGTCTCTTTGTGGCAGTTCGATGCCTTCATAGGAATTTGGCAATATGCCTGTGGACTCTGGTCCTGCAGCTCTGTGGCATTGCTACTCCCATGGCAGGATATCAACAAGTCTTCCAGAGAGACTGCTGTCCTTTCCTCAGGCCCTTTCACTGCCAGGCTGTACGCTTGGGTCACTCACCACAGAATTTACTGTCTTCTATTATGCCCACATCTGTATCTGGCTTGGCTTTCCCATAACTTGTTAAGCCATCTCTGAAGAGATCTCTCCATGTGGTGAAGTTGGCTTTGTCAGCAAGTTTTACCTTACTCACCTGCAAGAGTGAAGTGACTGTACAAGTTTCATCCATGGCTGGAAGCAAGGCAATAAGGATATAAAGAAAATAGTCAACAGGCAGATGGAATAAAACATGAAAACACTGTAAAATCCAAACCAGTAGGCAATAAAAATAAGATATAGGTAGCTAGAGACTAGTCAACATAAGCTGACTCTTCCTATTTAATACAAGTCTGTTATTGAACTAGCTAGAAGGTTTCCAGACATTCCGGTTGAAAAGGGCCCCTTGCAGCTCTGGTTAGCACCACTGACAGGGCCGTAAAAAGTGTGGTTGGCAGTGCAGTGGGGCTAGGGCAGGCTGCCTGCCCTAGCTGAGTGTGGTGCCCAGAAACAGCCAGAATGTACGTGTGGTGTGGAGGCTGCATGCATTGTCCTGGCCCTGGCTCTGAGTACCCACTCCACAGCTCTGATTGGTTGGGAACCATTGCCAATGGGAATTGTAGGGGCAGGGCCAGTGGATGCAGGCAGGGTGCAAAGGAACCTAGACACATCTCCCTTAGGGGCTGCAGGGATATGCTGACCACTTCTGGGAGGTGCTAAAGGTAAGTGCTTCCAAGAGCCTACAGCTTAAACACCAAACACACATCCTGAGCCTCCTTCCACACTCAAACCTCCTTCCAGAGCCTGCACCCTGCTTCCCAACAGCCCAGAGCCCCCCTCCTGCACCTCAAACCCTGCATCACTGGCCCGACTCCAAAGCCCATACTTGCAGCAGGAGCTTTTAGTCCTGCCCTAGCTCCCTGCCTCAGCCTGAAGCCCACTCCCACAGTCTGAACCCTTTGGCCCCACCCAAACCTTGAGCCCCCTTCTTCATCCCACACTCTTCATCCACAGCCCCACCCCAGAACTCACACACATGGATGGCACCCTGACCCCCTAGTGAAAATGTGAGAGGGAAGAAGGAGAGATGGAGTAAGTGGAGGTGAGGCCTTGGAGAAGGGACGGGCAGGGCAGGAGGCAGGCAAGGGTGTTTGGCTTTTTTGTAATCAGAAAGTTGACAACTCTACCTTCCATGAGCTTTTAATAGTTGAACAACAGTGGCTTCTCTTCTAACCATGTTGGCCAGGTATTGACTGTGATGCTTGAAAATCACTTTTTGGATGTCTGCCAGGTGACTACCAGATAAACCATTTCCTCAGAGGAGGGAATTAGACTTGATGATTGATACAGTTCATAAATGGGACTCATCATCTAGCCAAAGAGGGAGAACAACTGCCAGTGACTGTTCAGGAAGAATTTGATTGAATGTGTTTATGAATCTGTATGTTTTTGTAGTTTTGAATATCTTGTGTGCACCATGTTACATATTGTGAAAATGTCAGACAGCCATATGTGCAGTAGGAAAGGAGGTTTAATTTCAGAAGAAAGTCTTTTTACAAGTGCACACACCCCCTTATGTTATCATTGGAGTCCAGACACCTTACATAAGAATGACCATACTGGGTCAGACCAAAGGTCCGTCTAGCCTAGTATCCTGTCTTCCCACAGTGGCCAATCCAGATGTCGTAGAGGGAGTGAACAGAAACAGGTAATCATCAAGTGATCCCTTCGCTGTCATCAATTTCCAGCCCCTGACAAACAGAAGCTAGGGACACCATTCCCAACCATTCTGGCTAATAGGTATTGATGGACCTAACCTCCATAAATGTATCTAGTTCTTTCTTGAACCCTTTCTGTTTAAATGATGATTTTTGGGAAACAGATTTTAAGATATAGTTTTGTACAGTATTCTTTGTGTGGAGCCAGGTGTACTAATTCTCATAATATTTGTCTTTAATTTTTCATGTAACAACTAAACTGAACTTTTTAAAAAATGATAAATTGTACAGGCTATGACTATTACAAACAGAAGTGCTCAAATCATGGTTTCACTGCACATATCTTTCATCCCTACACTGTCACAATAAATAATGAGGAAAGGGGATAATGACTTAAAGAAAAAGTGCTGGATTAAATGGGACAGTAAATTAAGCATTCATCTCTCTCCTTTGGAGGCCTGTTTCCAGTTCAATTTTAGGTCTCAGCTGAGTTCTAGTTAAAAGTAGACCACATCATATTTCACAAAGCCAGCCCATCCCACAGAATTCAGTATATAAGCATTCATATTAAATTAACATATTACTCAGGAGGTCCTGGTTTCCAGGAAGGCAAGAGTTGAGATGAATTAGCAAGGAAGAATAGAGGGTGCCATTCTGAGTCATCACTCTGTATGTAGCCTGTGGAAAAAATTAAGAGTTAGTTCCTCTACTACTCACTTTTTTACTTCAAATTCTGCTTACTTAAGTACATTAGAGAGAAAAGTACAATACACTGTATACAGGGATTACTTTTCCAATTGGTTACCTTGTAGAGAAAAAGGCTTCTATATTATTAGCTAACCATCACAGCATTTTATTAAAAGTAAAATTCATATGTAATAATAAATGAACTAGCTAATCTATTTTCAACTCTGAAAGTATTGAAACATTTTTATACATAGTAACCTGTTTCTGTTTAGAAAAAAATATACCAAAAGTGTCTTTTTAATGCTTAGTGATATATAAAGCATAAGAAGACAATATGGTTGCAGGCCCAAGGAACATAGTGTAAATAGTATACTTACCTATCACCCTCTAAACATCTATATAATTTCCTAGGTGACAGAAGTTACACAGCATGAACTTGATTTAGCCCTTAGTTATGTTCTCAGGGTACAGAGTCCAAAGCCACCAAAAGTAGTGCTGTTAAATGTCATAAAGTGCAGAAAACAGGTCTGAGCAGCCACAAAACTAGTTGTGACCAGAGAGGAAAGGGTCATGTGTAGTCTTGCTGATTCAATAAATAGCACAGCCCCTGGACCACTTGATGTTCGTCAGCAAAACTCAAACACAAGGCGTCTTCTTATCTGAAATATGTTTGGACTGAGCTGACTTACTTACCCCAATGCGCACAGATTTTAATACTGAGAACACGAGCCACTTGTAGAAAAAAAGGTCAGGATTGAGATCTGATAGCTGCTGAAATATTTTATGAATTATACCAAAATAAAAACAAATCAAACAGCCAAAAGGGTGAAAGATTTAACTCCAAGTGTGTTGAGTAGCACAAAGGGGGAAGAAACAACAGAATTGTTGATTATTTTATGTATATATTATATTAATTATGTAATAAATATTTTGCATTTTAATGTTTTTCTTCTACACAATGACTGCTGGTGTCTGTTGTTTTGTGACTATCAAATTTCTAAAACTGGTCTCCTTAAAAAACAACTTTAAAAAACCCAAGTATATATAGTATCATGACAAAATCCACTTCTTCAGATGGAATGATCCTTTGTTATTCCCTGAGCATCATAGATCAAAACTAAACCAAATAAGGACAAAGTTAAAGTAGAATGTTTCACCAGTTGATAATTAGGAAAAGGGGGTTGCCTGTTACCCTGAAAATTTCCAGTGAACAATTCTACCAGCTGTAAATGCATGTTCTGGAAGTCATCTACAACAAACTCCACACTTTCTAGTTCAGTTTCAAGACATTTATAAGACATGCTTTAAAACAATTTATTAGGTTTGCTCCAAAATTTGTTATGTTTTGTTCTATAGTTTGAATAACTCATAATTTTGCAATGTAGTGAACGAGCTTTAGAGTAACCAAGCACAGCAATTCCCAGATACAACAGTGCTGGCAGATAACATTAATGCTGATTCTAATGCATTGATGTCAAGAAGTCCATAAAAGAGAGAGAAAGATAGAGGGCACAGGGGAGAAAATCAGTGTAAAAATGTATATCATAAACTGCAAGTGCTTCATGTAAAGGGCTATAGATTATGATTGTTTCCCAAAGTGATATAAGGAGAATTTGATTTTTAAAATGCTAGTGAACGGAAAAGGGAAAAATGTAAAGTACATTCTATACAGTGTAACTACCCATTGTATGAATTCATCTAACATGATACTTAATTTCACACTTGAATATTGCCCATTTTGGGGAGTGCAGTCCCCTGTTGTGCCTTTCCACACTGGTAAAACTGACCTGCATAGTAATGAATTGACACTGCCTGAAGCAGCACTTTATGCCTATCACTTCATGAATATGGCTATTGCTGCACGTACTGAGTCAGCAAGTTATGGGAGCAAATCAATGTGTTGTCAAGAAACAAAAACATACATTTTTAGAATGTTTCTTATTTATTAAAATTTCTATGATGTAAAAAAAATATCAAGAGAGAGGCATGGGGGAAAAGAGAAGAGAAAATGACGGAGGAAAAGAGGCTAGTCTGGGATTAAATGTGGAAAAAAAGTTAAGTGAGAGGAAAGAAAAGAGAAAGAAGAGAAATTTCACAAGAAGAAAGGAAGGCCAAAAAGAAACTGAGAGCAAGATAACTACCACCTTAACTCCTTTCCCCCTTCACTTTCCTTTTACTCCCCAAACAACAATTTACAAGTTAAAATGTTCCCCAACAGGTTTGTGTGTTGCCCTTTCAGATATCTGGTTTGTGTCCATTCATTCTTTCTCATAGAGACTGTCCAGTTTGGCCAATATACATGGCAGAGGGGCATTGCTAGCACTTGATGGCATAGATCACATTAGTGGATGTGCAGTTGTATGAGCCTCTGATGTGGTGGTTTACATGGTTAGGTCCTGTAATAATATCACCTGTATAGATATGTGGACAGAGTTGGCATTGCAGTTGATTGAGGGGATGGATTCCTGGATGACTATGATGGAGGTGTGCTGTGTGGTTATTAGAAATAATTTGTTTGAGGTTAGGGGGTTGTCTGTAGGTGAGGATTGGTCTGTCCCACAAGACTTGTGAGAGTGAGGGTCATTTTCCAGGATAGGTTGTAGATTTTTGATAATGTGTTGGAGGGGTTTAAGTTGGGGGCTGTAGGTGATGACAAGTGTCTTGTTGTTTTCTTTGTTTTAAATTGAGTTCAGCTGTTTACAGGAGCATCTCAGTGGGCAGATATGGATAAATTATAAATGGTGTATCATTAATTCTTTCCACATTGTAACTAGTACCAAACTTTATCTAGATCACAACTATAAAACAGACATAACAGACTCTCTTCTCACTGGGTAGGAATCACATCCTTACAGGCAGTTTCCAGTCAGGCCCTGTTATCCATCTTGTCCTCCTCAATGACCAATACCCATGTTTTGAGCCTTGCTAACAGGAAATCCTGTCTTCCAACTCAGAGTGAATTCTAATCCCCTAACTTTCAGGGTCAGTCATAAGTTATTTGGGGCTACCAGCTGAGGCAAATACTTCCTCCTTCCTAATGCATTCATCAAGTCAGAATACTTGTCTAGATCACAACAGCATGGCAGATATTATTCATTTACTTCATATGCAGAAAAAGCCATAGCTGCGAAGGAGTGTCTGTTTTTATATATGAGAAGAGACTTTTTTTTTCCTTTCTGGATTTTCTGTATTCTCAAGAGTTGACTCCATTGCCTATGTGCATTGAGATTAATAAACTGACTATTTGCCAAGATTTAAATACCTAACCTTTCTGATGGCACTTGGGATTGAACTATGGTTCTTGAGAGAGGTTATTAAGCCACTGTGCCCATTATGCTTAATTTTTGAGTATAGGAAGTAAAGTGTGTAGTGTAGCCAGAATTCCTTTCTTTGCTCAGCTCAGCATATTTTTAATGTCAACAATTAAGCATTACCACTAAAGAGTATCACAATCAAAGAATGTCTACAGTTCAGGACAAATTAATGATACACTAAAAATCTATATAGGATATTCTTGCTCCTTGAGTACCTTTGTTCCTTGTTTAGTAAAGCCACCTGAGATTAATGTCACTTAACTCAATTACTTAAATATAGATATTCAAATATTACTGTATTGGTAATTGGGCATATGGAAGCAATGAGGATAGAACTGGTACTTGCACTCACATACAGAGCCATCATGTTCAAATTTGTTCAAGTGAAAGCCACATTGACATCTTTCCTTATGCTGGAAGGTCACACATAATTTGGATAAAATCACATAGTCTGTGGCCATCCTCAGTGCTGCTACAGAACAGCCTACAAGGTTTACAGTTCTTAATATTCAATGGTCTCAGTGGGTTTCAGTAGCCAAAAAAGCACAAATCAAGATGGAAACTTATGGCAAAATCCTGGCACCAATTAAGTTAGTTTAAATTTTCCAATTGATTTAATTAGGACAAGGATTTTATTGTGATAGTTTTCCAAGGCTGCATATCTATATTAAAATAAACTAAACATGGGAATCCACAAGGGTCTATCCAGAATCTGGTACTATTTGATATATTAATTTATGACTTGGATAATGGATGATATCAAGCTGGGAAAGGTTGTAAGCACTTAGGAGGAAAGCAGACAGAACAAGAATTCAAAACAATCTTGGCAAATTGGATAATTGGTCCAAATTCAACTACAGGAAATTCAATAAAGTCAAATTCAAAGTATCAAATTGTAGAGGGAGAAATTAAATGCACAATTCCAAAATGCTGACTAAACTGGTTAGATGGTTGCAATGTTGAAAAAGATAAGGGGCTATAGTGGTTAACAAATTGAACAAGAAGAAATATTGTAATGCTTGTGGGAAAGGGCTAATATTCAGGGGTATATTAAAAGATGGGTGTTGTATAAGACAAAGAAGATAATTGTCCCACTGAACTTGGCACCGGTGAGGCCTCAGCTGGAGTACTGTGTCCAGTTTTGGGCTTTACTTTAGACTAACGATGTGAAACAATTTGAGAGAGTCCATAAAAGGGCAAAAAAATATTAAAAGGTTTACAAAACCTGACCTGTGAGGAAAGTTTGAAAGAAATGGGCATGTTCAGACTTGAATAAAGAAGTTTAAGTGGGGATCTGTTAAAGGTCTTCAAATACATTCTGGGCTGCTATAAAGAGAACTGATCAATTCTCTACTAAAGGTTAGAGAAGTGCCACCAGACTTAATCTGCAGCAAGGGAAATTTGGTTAGCTAATGGAAACAACTTTCTAACTATAAGGACAATTGAGCACTGGAAAGGCTTTGAAGAGAGGTTGTGGAATCTTTGGCACTGGAGGTTTTTAAGAACAAGTTGGACAAATACTTGTCAAGGATGGTCTAAGTATTTTTGGTCCTGAATAGACACAGTCAACTGCAGAAGGTGTCCTCTCAATATTCCTTTCAGCTACATGTTACTATGATTCTGTGAGCATTTGGACATCTGTGAACTTGACTGTAGAATTGGATGCGGGATATTTGGAGCACGGATAACAGTTCAGCCTTTTAAGCTTTTAGCTTCTATATTTTCATAAAAATAACCAAAACCCAACCAACCAAATAAAAAAACTCTAGAGAATTTTTATCTTTTGTACATTAAATTACTTGATTTGTGTGAAAATAGCAAGTATTTCCTTAACTCAATTAATTTGTGTTTTTTGGAAAATAAAATGAAAATGTACATGCTTCATTTAAATTACTGCTCTGGGGTGGGACTGCAGATGAGGGTGCAGTATTCAGGCTGCCCAGAGGGAGAGAGTGGACTATTCCAGGCTTCTCTAGCCATAGCAACTGAAGGTCAGGTGAGAAGTGGCCCCTGCAAATCAAGCAGGCACAACTGAGGTAGAGTGCACGTCTCCCAGCTGGAGAGGTCCAGGTTCATCTGCCTCCTGTGTTCCCCAGCCAGAATTAGGAATGCAGCAAACTGTGGACTTCTTCTCTCATCCCCTCCTCATGAAGGGGAACAGCCAGCAATGTTCCCATATGAATCAGGGGGGAGCAGCTTTAGCCCCCCCTCCCTAAAAGCCACCTGGGGGAGGCTTGGGACTGGAGCAGTCCAGGATGGGGGTAGGGGTGCTTCCAGCCAGCCCTTTTCATCTTTCTAGTGATTCTGTCTCTTTTCTCTCTGGTTTTCTGAGAAGCAATCCCACTCCAGACACATTCAATTTTCCTGGCACAACCAAACCTTTACCTTGTTTTGCAATAGTAGGAAGCTAGGTACTAAATTTGGTGGTCTTAGCTCTTGCTGTTTAGAAGGAGTTCTGAAAAAGCAGACAGACAAATTCTCTAAAATGTATAGTAGATAATTTTTAAAAAGCCAAAACAACAACCCAGATTTGTTGTTCAATGCAGTTTTGGAAGTCTCAAATTTCATTTTCCATTCAGTTTTGGCAAAATGGCAAATTCCTCATTGAAATATGAGAAGTGTTGCTGTTTTGATTTGAAAACTGATCTATATAAAAATGAAATGTCACTATTCAAAATTTTAAAAAAGTTACCATTATTTCTTAAAAATTAAGACAGTAATTATTTTGGGGTGGGTTTTTTTGGCAAAATTGGAATAATTTTGTTAAAATTTAAAATAAAATTGAATTTTACTGGGCATGTACTATAAAGTTGGTATATGGTGGAAAACACTAAAGTTTTATTTCTATTAGAGTTGACCCTGGAAACTCCTACTATTGAGGGTAGTGTTTATCACTGGAATAAACATTTTCTTCTATAGTCTGAGTGATAGTCATGTTAGTCTGTAACTTTAAAAAAAATGAGTAGTCCTGTAACATCTTAGGGTACGTCTAAACTACATGCCTCCGTCGACGGAGGCATGTAGATTAGCCAGATCAGCAGAGGGAAATGAAGCCACGATTAAAATAATCACGGCTTCATTTAAATTTAAATGGCTGCCCCGCTCTGCCGATCAGCTGTTTGTCGGCAGATCGGGGCAGTCTGGACGTGCCGCGCCGACAAAGAAGCCTTTCTTGATCGGCACAGGTATGCCTCGTGAAACCAGGTTTACCTGTGCCGATCAAGAAAGGCTTCTTTGTCGGCGCAGCACGTCCAGACTGCCCCGATCTGCCGACAAACAGCTGATCGGCAGAGCGGGGCAGCCATTTAAATTTAAATGAAGCCGCGATTATTTTAATCGCGGCTTCATTTCCCTCTGCCGATCTGGCTAATCTACATGCCTCCGTCGACGGAGGCATTTAGTCTAGACACACCCTTAGAGACTACTCATTAATTGTTTCTATAATAAATGGCCTTGGGAATAGATCCGTTATATTCTTATGCATGACAGGAAATTCTATTAGTGATTATTTAGTCTGTTCAGGTTTTGGTCAGGCAGGACTGAGGTGTGTGGGGGGAGAGGAGATGCTGTTACTTTGCTTCACCCTCATTTTTATTCCTTTTGATGTGCATTAGAGACCCTTTGCCCTCTCCCCCAAAGTAGCATTTACAACCCTGAGACTCTGTCTCAATTTTCCTTAAAATTGTGAGGTGTTATCAGCTTAAGTGCTTGGACAGGTGGGCTTTGATGGAATGCAGGAACCAGGGAGTCCCTTGCAGAGTTCAGGAAACACTTGAAACTCTTTAGGACTCTGATTCACTAGAAGAAAGACAGAGAGTCTATACTACTAATGCAGAAGGACTGGAGAATAAGGTCTCTGAGGGACACCCTCTCTCCATTTCCCCTTGAGTGAGGCTACTTGAGCAGACCTGTTGCTATACTTTTGTTTATTTGGCTAGCTAGTACACAGGCAATAGGTGGGGCATTTAAGCCTGACTACCTTTGTAGTGAAGATCTCTAAAACTCATCAGTGAAATCTCTCTGAATTTTCTTTTCTTTTATTCAAAGATTGGTAGATTGTTTTGGGGGACTGGCACTGATGCTCAGTCATAGTCAAGACTACATCTGCCTAGTTTGAGCAGAGCCATGACAATAATGATACTCAGAATAATAGAAAAATAAATGTAAGTCAGACTGGCTTTCCAGTGCTGAGATTTTACCATTGGATGTTGCCATTATTATTTTATTTTAATTAAAAACATTTGTACTTTGAGCTTTATGCTTAAATTTTGTTCTACATTCAAATGAAGGAAAGATGCTTCCAAGATTCCTTTTTATAGTCTTCAGAAAGCATTGGCAAAGAGGGAAGGATTGCTCAGGTAAGCAGAATTAAGATTTGTAGCAATTCATGTTAGGCACAGGATGGTCTTAGTAATAGGGGAGGCAAGAAGACAGCCTTAGCACTCCCGCTGCACTGCTGACCAGGAGCCACTCAAAGTAAGCCTTTCCTGCCACAGTCACAACCCCCACCAAAGCTGGAATCGCTTCCGACACCCCAAAGCTCTCATCTTCAGCCCCTCTCTGGGGCCCACACTCTAGTCAAATTGTTGGGTCATGGGCATCAACAATTTTCTTCAATTGGATCATGACATTTTTTTTTGAAAACCACTGTGCTAGACAGCATAATTAATGATTCTTCTTTTCAAATGTTTTATTGGGTTCCCATAGAGCATTTATTGTTCTGCTAATGTATGTGTCTTTGCCGGAACATTTTGAAACCACCATTGTGCTCCTTCGTCCTTTTTGTTTTGACGTTCACTCGTCTTGTTGTTCAGATGCAAGCTAAGGATGTGTGTCCTCAACTTAGTTTTGAGTGTGCAAGGAATGCAACATCAATCCTCAAGATAGTGCCATTTGTTAGAATATTATAGGAGGGCATCAATGGAATGTAAGTACAAGTTATAAATATTGTTGTGCTTTGTAATTATTAAATGTTTATTTCTATGAAATGATGGAAACAAATATTGGTTAGCGGCTAGTTTTAAACTACAATCAGATATAAAATAATCATATAACAATAGTAGTGTCCTCTGCTATGTATGAAAATTTGCTATTTATTTCTGTTCATTAAATATTTAATCTTTTGAGTTTTTCACATTTTAATGTTTAAAAAATAGTAAATTTTGACCCTTTTATAACCTTCATATCATAATCCATACCAGTGATAGGATGACAAGTAGCATAAAATGGGTAAGAAGAGTAATTGGCATCTTGCTATATTATTTTCATTTGGTGAGATCATACCATATGTGTGGTATACAGTAAAGGCAGAGCAGAGATCTGGAGTTGAAGGACTAAGGGTATTAGGATCAAAGGCCTAATTGTCTGTTTTCTAGAAGTTAGAGTTATTGGCAGCTGCCATTATACCATCTACTCTGCTGTCACACTGCACAACCAACCAGTATGCACTAATTGCAGTGGCCTTTTCATCAAGTAAGATCATCCAGCTAACCACAAAGAGCTGTCTCTCCATTAGTACAGACAGTAGCTAGCTAGATCAGCTAGGCTACTTGAGTATGATTGGACTGTCATATTGTTATGATTTGTTCAAGTTTAGAGCATTTAGCAGATACCCTTTGCACCTCTCTTTGTACCTGAATACTATAACCTGACTGCCCCTATCATTTAAGAGGGTACTGTAGCTTTTCAAAGTTCAGCAGTGCACAATTGCAGGCAGGCAACTGGTCTCTGACAAGAGATCAATACTGTCCTTCCAAATGCTGGAGTCAAGCTGCTGGGTCTGTCAGAGGGATGTGTGCTGTAATTGGATCATGGATGCAGCGAGTCATCTGAGTCTCCCTTCAGCACTGTCACAGCTGTCAGATGTCATCCCTTTGTACAGCTGTCACTGCGGGAGGGTTGTGGCTCTTTTTCCGTTCTAACCCAATGCAAATGTCCACTTAGCAGATGAATATTGAAGATATTAGACACTTTTTTATGCCTTTATGCAAAATAAAGATCTGTGTCATCTGTGAATTTCATGGAAATAAGTTGCAATTTATTCACTGTGAGATAAGTGAAGTGAAGCCTGTAAAAATGAAGAATTATTTGGTTCAGGCTATTAAAAATAATATTTTCGAGAATAAACAAAAATACATTTTTTCCTGAAGGGTAAAAACTATCAGATAAGTTATTTTTTTGTGTGTGAGAAGGATAATAGTTTTTATATTAGAGTATTATTTTAAGCAAATGTATCTATATTTCTATATACTCATACTGAGTTAGACCAATACAATTAAAGCAAACTTTGATTCCTACAAAAAAATCATTACATGATATTGAAAATATAATCCCACTATTGGTTTTAAAATAGCAAGAATATAAAATTTAAGGTGCACATTTATAGTTAGAATTATATCATGCTTGTAAGTTTTTTGAGAAAAAGGATGAGCTTGGATAAGTAGAATAAGGTATATAAAATTATGTTATAAATCTTTGGCTGGAATGAAAAGAAAAACATCTCAAGCGATGAACAGAGATGTAAGTACTCAGTGGCATGTTTGATGTGCTTTTTATGTGTTTTTGTTTTGAGAATGTTGTAGATACATGTGGTGGGTTTCTTTTATTTTTTCTATTTGTGCTGCAGCTTACACATGTAATTGGCATAAAGCCTACCCGTGTGCCTAACTTAAAAGACAACATGGCTCAGTGAAATAATAGAAACTGTCAATCGGTTCAGAGTGAAACACTCTCATTTATGGTTACATTCTCATATAGGTTAGGTAGTAGTCACAGTATGTTGTTATTTCCATTAATATAGTAGTTTGTTATAGAAGTTTATGTTACAGAAGATGATCCATACTACTTACACTATCATTAAAGAAAAATAAGTGATTTTAAATATTTTTAACTTTTATTTTAACTGCTTCCATCAGCTGATGTCAACATCATCTTTGACTCTCACACAGGGTTATTTTTGATCTGGGTGGCTGACTCTTTTTTTGTTGGAGAACAGACCACACACAACCTCTCTGTCAAGATTGTGCAGGCCCACTGACAGAAGAGCATGAACCTTATTTCCAATATATGACCTTAAAGTTCAGTGAACCACCATGGGAACCACTGAACCAGGCCACAGAATCTCTCAGCTACTTGCATCCATGTGACTCTAAAAGATGAAGCCAGCTTTGTTGTTGGGACCATATAGAAATTCCACTATAACAAAAAAGTAATAATGGTAAAGGATAGCAAAATACATTTGTGGCATCTTCAGGCAAAGGCAGATTATAAAGTTGATCATTTTAAAGATGAAGAGCTAGATACTGGTCCCCTTCAAGTCATTGGCAAAACTTCCATTAAGTTCAATGACAGGAGGATTAGGCTCAATTTTTTGTTGTTTGCATTGTCATGAAATGATTAAAATATTTGAACAAATTAGGAAATGTCCAATGTTCCTCTCACCTTTGCTTTCTTCCAGTATAACAACCTATAACCAAATAAACTAGTAGTAATTAAAATTATGTATTTAAAATATTTTGCAATCGTGTCTGGGTTATTGTTACCTGAACTATAAAATGCATCACATAGTCCTCAGAAATTGTTTGGTCAGAAGCATTCAGCAATCTATGAAGTTGTTCCATTTCCTAAGTTGCGTTTCTATGACAGAGCATAGGCAAGTCTTCATGCAACTCCAGTTACTGTACCATGTACATATTTTTACATGCTTTGTGGCTAATTACATCAGAGATCGCAAACAATCCGTCTTGCATTTGCATTAATGAGGTGTATCGTATGATCCATACTGAAGTAGGAGTATACATCAAAGGTAGATTAAAGCTTGGTTAAGCATCACACTATGTTCCATATGTAAATTTATACCAAAGATATGCTGTGGAAAGATAGCTTACTCTCTATTTCTCTGCTACTAAATAAAATTAAAAATTCACAACTCTGGTTTATGGGATTTTAAATGAATTTGATCTCTCTTTTGGGCAGGGCAAATAAGTGTTTTGTGATGTATTATTTTACAAAAAAAAAAAAAGACCATCGTTCTGGCTCATTTAATTTTGCGAGTGAATGATCTAAGATTAACTACAGACTAGTCAGTGCAGTTTAAAAGCTGAAAGCAATTTTCAGCCATAGATGGTAATGCCACATTTAGTCCACAACCGAATGACTCTAAATGACTAAGCTGCAAGGTCTTTGTATATGACCACAGGGCCTGATAAAGCCATAGGAACACAGTAAAAGCACAAAAATAGTTCCAATTTATTTGGTGCCATCACCTTAATGAGATTAATACAGACGTGTTCATGTGCCTAATTGGTGATTTTGTTTTAACTGGTAATGAAGGATTAAATCTTCAGGCAACAGGCTACTTACAGGAAAGGGGATCTGAGAAAAAAAGTTTTTTAATTATGAAAGGCAGATAGTGAAATATGCCACTACAAAGTTAATAATACATTTTAATAAAACATTTAGATTATATTACATATGGAAATTCACTGTTTGTCTGAATTGTTTTAATAATTACTTATGTCCATGAGACCCAAGTGATACTTTATATAACAGACCAGTGACATCTTTTGGAAAAGGGGGAGACATGTTGACTTAGAAAATGTAGACACGTAGATACTTCTATTCTCAAATCCATGCACATGGAAAACCCGTATTTCCCACAAAATCAAGACATTTATCTCAATTGTATAGTATTCTCCAGAGTTTCATTTATAAACAGAATTTGGGATTTGTTCCGCTCTTGTGGAAATCAGTAGCTTCCTTGTTGACACTGAAGAAATCACTCTGACAAACAATGGCAGCAACAAAGGTATGAACTTCACCTATTTATTGCAATGGACTGTTCCATTCAGAGTCTAATTGTGACCATTTAAATGCTAACACTATTAAACATGCTGCCAAAACAAAAACACTCAGCCTAAGTCATTAAAATTTAATTATAAAGGGGCAGCTGAGCCCAATATGAGTTTTGATTCTGGAGGAATCTTGGAAAAGAAAAAAAATGCATAAAAACAAAACAAACAATCAAATTCTGTAATCAGCTGTCCACGCCATACCCCAAAGATAGAATAAAAATAATAACTCCGTGCAAATATTTTAAATTGCTCTTTGTAGTCTTTTAACTAGGCTTAAATATTTTTTTAGTGCCTTACAAAAATAGCATACTTGGCATGGTCTACTGTTTTTAAAGCAGATTTTCAAGATAATACAGTGATGAAATCTGATTAAAAATCAATGGCATGATATAGTTCAGTATTGTTTTTGAGTGTATAAACTTTAATTTGAGTGCGATTCAGTGAGCTTGCATCCGACAAATCATTTTTATACAAGGCAGTATTTCAGTTTATTGTGCAAAAATAGCAAAATATATCCTTTTTTTATTCTCTTTCCTCTCCAGTCAGTCCTAACACCTGAACAATATTCTCTAAAATATGCTTCTTTTTCCAAAGATTTTTCTTTACCTCAGTATTAAAATGGTTTATCAGTGGGACAGGTTAAAAAAAAACAACCACCAAACAAGTGTTCTGAAAGACTATAATATATTTGCTCTTTTACATCACAAACCACTTTAAAAGGACCCTGAGTAGTGATATTGTACACTGCAAGATGCTACCTTCTCAGAGAATGAAGACAGAAATATATTTTACATTTTTTGTCAGATTGAACTTTAAGACATCTTGACTGCTTTCTCTATAATTTAAACATCACAGCCAAAATGGCAACATGCTTTGTTCAGTTCCAGTTGTGTGGAGTTTTAGTGCTTCATTGATTCAGAGGAAGGCTATAGCTGGCACATACAGTAGGGCGACTGAATCACACTTTCACTGCAGCATGTCAAACCATTATACTAGGGACCAGAATGTCACAGTGGTCTCAATGGTTCGTCAACTGAAGGATATGGTTAACAAATGTAAAACCAAACTTCAGAGGAACTGCTTTTTTGTGCTAAGTGATCTGTATTCCCTCTGAATTTACTTTCCCCTAACCCCGTGAAATTAACAGTACTTTCTGACATTCGACCCCCTGACCTCTCATATAATAAGAATTTAAAAAGCACCATGCATGAGTGTGTCTGTGTAATGCAAAACTGGAAAAAATGACCATGTCACAGTTTTATTATACAAAACCTTCTCAATCTCCATTGCATGCTTCATATACGAGTGCTCAGTTTAAAGTTGTTATAAAGAAAAACACAGTTTTAACAGTAATAATTCACTGTTCATGATTTTTATAGATAATAAATTGTAGCAAATATATTGCTACAAAAAAGCTTTGGACTCCATTAATGCAGATATTTACCAAGATAAGTGTTAAAAATAGTCTGCTGGAAGACTATGATGGTTCAAAGGAAGTAGCTTCTAGGGAGCTGGTTGCCAAGGGTGCAAGTGCATGCACAATGTGTAGGTCCTAAGGTTTAAGAGGCAGAAGTAGAAAAGTGTTATGTGGAAATGATTTTGCAGTTATCAGGCTCAGGGGATGACAGCATACAAGAGTAAGAACAAGGTGCTATGTGGCTTTTTCTTCACTGTGAAGTAAAGATTGGCAGCTGGAAGTAAGGCTTACAGGCAGACCTGCACACAGGACCTCTTCACCCAGGACTCATAATCACTACTCAAAGGAAAACGCATTTACCAGTAAAAAGCGGCTGTAGCCATCAGAAGTGTGCTTAAAACACCACTTAAATATCACTTTATACGCTATTACTTGCAAACTGTGGCTTGGTATTAAATTATACTTGCATAGGCTTTTGCTTAGGTGCTGATAATGCTTTTGAGGTTGCATTGGTGAAGAAGAATTTAGGCTGCTTTACAAGAGACGTGACTAGAATATCCCATCGTGCTGACAGTGACAGGGTGAAAAATTGCAGAACTGTACTTTCTTTCCCCATATAGATTGTAATTTTAATTGTCATTGTGGCCCTTCTGTTTTAATTATGGGACTTCTTTGATATATACCAGGACATCGTATTGAATGAAAATATGGTGCTATAATAGTCTCTTTATAATTAATGACCACATGTAGATCTTGGTGCATAAAAGGAAAGGAATAAATGAACAATTTATTTAACTAGGTTTTGGATTTCTTTCTGTCTTCCAGTGAATATAAAATGATCCTGGGGCTTCTGAGGCTGTTTGATGTAGGAACTGCACTGAATATCTAATAACATTACATTGGTGTAGATTACAAAACATATTATGTGGTTTTATTTAAAAATGTTCCCATTACAAACAACATGTTTGTTCTGTTTGTAGTTTGTCTTCAGTCATTTTAGGTTTTGAAACAAATTATCATTATTTAGTTTACTTGCAAGTGTATTTTTTTTAAAGAAAGGTTTACTTATGAAATTACCAGTTTTGCAGGTGAGATCTCATAATGTGGGCAGTATCAAACAGCTCTTTTGAAGTTTAATTTATGTACTTATTTCAAACTGCAAATAACAATTCCTCCCCCTAACTTTAGCTTTCAAAATATGATGGATTTATTTTATATTAGTCTGTGACTGAAGATTTCACCCTGCCTTTTCAGTCTTAAACAGGAACAGTTATAGGCAAATACAAGTAAAAACATAAATGAGAAGTAATTTTAGTGCTCTGGGTAGTTTAGAGAAAAACATTAAAACACATTGTAGATGTAATCTTGTCCTGGAGCTAACACTTAGAATATTTTTTAACCAGGCAGGAATACACTGACTTGCAAATACAACACTCATATACATTTCAGGAGAGTACAAACCTCTATGGATTTCTGAAAAGCAGACATATTTGTCCAGTGTCTGTCACTGTAAAACTAGAAAATATATCCTGACAAGCTTCTGCTAATTTTATTGTGGCATGGGGGAGTGTGCATACATCCTGTATAGTATGACTGCAGTTCAATTGCAGAGCACGATAAAATTGGATCGGCAGAGACAGGGACTACCCTGGGGTCAGCTGCGACCATGCCACTTCGATGTGATGTCTAGTTGGGGTGATGGTGTGTAAATAAACGTAGAGAATTGCAAATCTTGTCATGGCCACGCAGAACAGCTCAAGCATTTAAAGATGGTTGCCCGCAAACCTAACTGGAAGGTGGTTGCTCTGTGTGGTGGCTGAAGAAAAACTCAATTCCTCGCTGTAGTCTTCTCCTTCTTGACATATCTGAGAGCACTGACCCAGCACTTTATTGCTGAAGGGATTAATCACTAAATTGTTTTTCATTTTAGTGGAAAGTAAAGAAACCAACTAACCACATTCTAATATTGTTCTTTTAAAGCTGAGCTGCACTGATGCTAACAAATGCTTTTTATTTATATTCTCTCACTTGATTTATTTGTTTTTTAAAATGAGGTGAGGAATCTTAATGTCCTACTGTTTAATGAATTTAGCACATTAAAGTTCCATGAGGTCTTTTCATTATTATGAACTTTACTAATGTTAGAAAATAAAATATTATAGAATTCACATTTTCTGCTTATGAATCTAATTTTATTTAAATACTACTTACACTGCTCATTAAAATATACTTAAATTTTGCTACCTTCGACCAATAAGATGTATTTTTTACTAGTTTTACATTTGCACATATCTGTTTTTCTGTTACTTTTCCCACATGACAATTACCTTTCATTACAAATTTATAAAATCATTTACATTTTAGCAGTTTAAATGTTTCTGCTGACATTTTGTAACTATTACCCTCTTCTAGAATGGCATATGTTCAGGCAGTTAATAAAAAATTAAATGGAATAGCACTAGACAAGGTGAAGCTTTGTATCAGAGTGTTCTGCACATTTCTGAAAATACCATCTTTGTGTTGCAAACTGTGAAGTGAGGTTAGGGCTATGCCAATATGTGTATTTGTCATAACTGTCACAGAGTCCATGAACTAGCCAATCATACTGCTCCTAATTAGACAGTTACATTTTGCTTTTTAGAAAGCATCCTCATGTAAAATGGTGTCTACGACTGAAGAAAGGTGCTTAGAGCTAAGAGGGCAGAGAATACCAGCATGAAAACACTTTTTATCTTGAAGAAGAGGAGTTTCTAACTGGTGTGTGACTCCTAAATGAGAGTATATAAATTGTATATTATCAAGAATCTTCCTTGAATTTAGAACAGAGGAAATGTCCAATTAGACTTGTTGAAGAAGAAAGCTAAGAAACTGCTAAGACGTAGAATAATTAGCCACAGTTTATGTGAGCATATATAGTACAAATAAATGAGTATCCATAAAACAAGCATTCCATTTGCTTACTTAGTTTGTTAAGCATTTACAGACTTTATTTGGGTCATTTGAGCCAGTATCAGGATAGCTGGTTTGTATAACAACCATGTCTTTTATTAAGCACAGTTTCTCAGTATCACATATCTGTTTTGACTTCACAAATGCATTTATAGTACATTGTATTTTAGTATTGTCAGAGTTAGAACCATCCTACAAACACAACTGGTAATATACTAATTTGATTTTATATTTCAAACCTTTCCATTTTTTTTCTTGTCATGGCAGTAGATGTTTAGAAAAAGTAAACACACACCCACACACAAACACACACACAAAATCTGTGACTCCAAAAGAAGTACTATTACTCTGCTTCTTTTACAGGAAAGTTTTATAGCTATGTTATAAACTAGTATTTACATATAAAATTCAGATAATAAAAGATCCATTTAAAATATAGATATTCATTTACATTAAAAGAATGCAGACTGAGTCAGGTTTCATCAAATAAGTACTAGTTATCCAATAGGACTTGTCAGCATTTGCCACTAAATCTACCTCAGGATAAGAATATAATGAATCCCAATTTAAACAGAGAAACACCATATTAATTCAAAATAAAAAACATTCCACATGCAAATTCAAATTATTATCTTTGCAGATAACTCTGCCTCCCTCACCCTGGCACTACTGCTGCACTGATGTTTAACATTCCTAATATGTTAAGATTTGTTGATTCATTCAATTTAGAACAGACTGTTCACTGTGGGACCACATTGAAATAGGCTGGTGATAGTCTTTAAAATCTCGACTGTTGAATGGCATGTCAATAGCAAAACAAAGAGCCTTGTGTGAAGTTAATAAACTATTCTCTCGACAGGAAAATTTTATTTAGTTTTAATAGTGGAGATTTTATATGTTTCGTGGCAAAAGAAGAATCACAATTTGGGAGAACTTGTATGGTTCATCCTATTTTGAATCTTTATTCAATAGGCATATCACAGAAGTTTTAACAGTCATAGCAGATTAACCTTGCCTGTGCTTTTTGAGGCTCGTCATCTGATGAATTTACATGCAGCTGGATGAAAATGCTATTTGGAGAGAGATTGAGAGTTTATTTGATTAAATCCCTTTCTCCACTACCTTGACCTCTTCCTTGTGAAATAATCAGAACTGTTTAGCAAGAATATTCAGGCATTAATAATGAATTGCTTTTGCGCTGGTTTCTTCTGCAACAAACCCATTGGTGTCTGTGCTTTTTTGGGGGGGAGTAGGGTGGGGTGGAGAGAGTGTTAAGTGCTTTGTATGAAGAATGCATTAATTAGAAATCTTGATAAACATATCCTTTATAGGTTTTGTTTTATAATTTGCAAACCAATGTATTATTTAGGGCACACTCTGAAGCACTAATTGTTTTTTCTGACTTACAAGTGAAAATGACATGCAGCATAAAACTGAAAGATCGGGTGTCCCCATTTGATTGGATGACAAGTTTGCATTTACAAAGGCAAAGTACAATGACAATTTTTAGCTTTAAAAAGTAGAATTGTTATCCTATTGAGTTTGATTTTGCACTTTTACATTTATACACTGTTATGTATTTGAAACAGATGAGACTTTCAGATTTGCCTTGTGCCCCAAATTCATTGTGTGCATTATTTGAATACTAATCAGCTTTGTATTTATTATTTGGTAAAGAGCATTTTCAGTCATGATCACAGAGTGTCTTTGAAGGTAAGTTGATAACATTATAGCGTTAGTTGACTTTAAGTGAATGGAATCCCATGAGTGCCTTAAAAGGCACAACACTATTACCTACCTATGTTTGTGCCACAACACTTGAGCTACACATAAGTTGGTGTAATAGCACTGTATAATTCCTTACTCCACTGTCAACCATGATGAGGCTGCAGTGTCTTGTCTCCCAACTAAATTAAGCTTCATTATAATTTGTTTCTTAATAACATGTTCTTCGCTATAATATGTAAAATGCTTGGCTCTCATGAACATCTATGGAAAAGCTGTACAGTATCTCATTTGCATTTAGCAATTATATTATATTACAATATATTAAGCTGGAAAAAAACCAATCTAACATCATAATTTAAAATCATAATTTAAGTACTTTACATGGCACATGCAAGGCAGGCTACAATAACACATGCTGTTCTGAATCATACAGTAAAATTATTTACACATTTAAGATTTAGTTTTCAAAGTTTTAAAAATTTTATTCCTAAATTTTAGGAATTGTAGTATAGCCATGAAATATCAGAAAAGCCCAGTTTCACACTATCAAAGTAGGCTATTATGTTATTTTGTGTTCATGAGTGAGTAATGCTTTTTAATAACCACTGTGATTAAATATTTGGATTACAGGGGTGGAGTTTATGAAAAGTAAGATTGTTCAAAGAAGTCTAATAGGTATGACTCAAACATCTGTTGTAGTTAAAATCAGATGTAATGAGGAAGAATCACTTTTAAAGACCTTTATACAAGCTGTGACACAGCATTTGATGAATAATTTAATGTGCTATACATGATGTTGAAAGTCAAGAAACAGCTCCTGTTGCAATTTTTATTTATAGTTCAGTTTGGTTGGATTCAGAAAAACTGTAGAAAATACCAAGTTTGAACAAAATCTATTTCAAATTACTCAAACATTATTAACAAACATATTAAATATCTGTAGCTGATCTAGTATTAAAAGTAATATGAGTTATACTTTGACTTAATAGTTAAGGATTTGGTTCTAGTCTGGTAATTGGTATAATTGCATTGTAGTGAATTATATGACTGGAATTGTGAAATTAGTTAAGTCCAAGTTTCTCTGTGAATACTACAGAGTTTCTTTGACCCAATGGTTCTACAGATATGGAGGATGTTCCAAAGCCTAAGGAGAGGTTGTTGCTTTACATGCAGACATACAATACTGAGTTGCTGTGTAGTCTTTTGATGCCATTCTTTGCAATTTCTCTATTTGACAGTTGGCCTGAAAGGAATTTCATCAGGGGATAAGCAGATCATGTCTAATACATCCCTGGAATATGGAAATCCTAATAGGAGAATAGATTCAAGGTTCCCAGCTGGCTAAGAAAGAAAATTTAAAGTGCTTCCTGGTCACCAAATTACAGCTCTCTGGCTGATACATTTGTTAGAAAGCAGGGCAACAAACAATGAAGGGGAAGGAGGGTTGGTTTCTTCCCCATTAATAAAGTAAACCTCCTTTGCAAAACAGATTTGGTATAGACACATTCTACCCACAAAGTGATGCAAACATCCTTTTTCTAATGACTAGGGAAATCTATTTTTTTTTCATTTAAAAAAATTAAAAGTGACTGGACCTTTCTACTATCCTCTGCTGGGTTTCTCTATGCCCTTAAAAAGTGAGACACCAAAAAATGGAAAAAATGTGATTGGGGCTGGAAGAGGATTCCCTCTGCTGAGCAGCAACTTGATTCCCAGATGTATGCAGAGTTTTGTTTGTTTTTAATTTTTGCTTTGCACACTGGGATACTCATTCATTTAAGCATACTGCATTTTAAACACACAAATGTTGCATTGTTTTTAATTCCACACTCTATGGTTAGTCATTCTATTAATAAGAGGAAATGTGTACTAGCTATGTAGTTGTCAATATTTAAAAGAAAATCTTTCAGGATCAGTTCAAACAGCTTGGGCTCGTCTACACTGGCCCCTTTTCCGGAAGGGGCATGTTAATTTCAGCTATCGTAGTAGGGAAATCCGCGGGGGATTTAAATATCCCCCGCGGCATTTAAATAAAAATGTCCGCCGCTTTTTTCCGGCTTTTAGAAACGCCGGAAAAGAGCGTCTACACTGGCCCCGATCCTCCGGAAAAAGCGCCCTTTTCCGGAGGCTCTTATTCCTACTTTGAAGGAGGAATAAGAGCCTCCGGAAAAGGGCGCTTTTTCCGGAGGATCGGGGCCAGTGTAGACGCTCTTTTCCGGCTTTTCTAAAAGCCGGAAAAAAGCGGCGGACATTTTTATTTAAATGCCGCGGGGGATATTTAAATCCCCCACGGATTTCCCTACTACGATAGCTGAAATTAACATGCCCCTTCCGGAAAAGGGGCCAGTGTAGACGTAGCCCTGGGGACTCAAGCTCTTGAATTTATGTTGTTGTTGTTGTATTTCACATCTTGCAAACAGAAAAAATAGATGAAAACATAAAATACATTTACTGGAAGGTTGCAACATAATACCATTTATTTCTTAGAATTTAGAACACAGAAACCCCCAAAACAGAGTGAAACAAAACAGGCTGCTCCCTAAAACAGAGAGGTGCAAATCACATCATCTTACTCTAGCTGATGCTCTGCAAACTATCTCTCAGACCCAGATCACAGGCTTCCCTTCAGAGCCCTTTTGCCTGCAAGTGGGACCAGAATTTAAAGTGACAGACTGTAATTTGTACAGTGTCAATACATGACAGTTATGTTTCCTTGGGAACTTCAATTTTTTTTGAATTGCGGTCTTAATTGTCATAGCCTCAAAATGCTTGTGGTACAGATACATATCCACCCTCAACCAAGACCCTTCTCAGAATAGACTTCTCTTTCCTGCAGGTTGCTTTCTGGGAGAAGGATGCCCAGTGTCAGAATGAGATTTAAAGAGAGGCTCAGTCAGCAAATGAACTAAACTGGCCCAATGAGAAAGCACGAAGCTTAAGTGGGAGGTGAAAATGCCCTGAGGGTGGGAGGGAAAATGGCAGTCAATTAAAGGGAAAGGAATGAATATGAGATGGAAGAAAGTTGCAGGTGTATATATAGAAGTTTTGGGACCATCTTGGAATGAGTGTGCTTTGGTAGGCCCTCTCAGCGGTCCAGGGAGGTTGAAACCACTTCCAGCTTTTGAAGCTCCAAGTCATATTAAAAATAAAAAATCGAAAACAAAATAAGCCCGCCCCTCCCCCCCCAGAAAAAAGTGAGACATAATTAAAATATTTGTTTATTTAACAAAGGATTTTCTAGCCTTTTATTGTGCATCTATTAAGGAAAAATCTAGCTATCAAGCAATGACACAAGTCATATTAAGCATGACGAGGCCATTCAAATGCTCTTGTTCCGTAGTTGAATGGTGATAGCTCTTTATCTACTTAAACAAATTGAAGGTGCATTCACCTGAAGCCACTGATGCAGGCAAACTGACAAAAATACTCAATGCAACTGTGATATTAGGAAACACCCCAGAGAGTCTAAGTTTGAGTGTTTCTTGAAGCATTTCCTTTGGCTTGCAATCCAATTTAAAGTTTGTGGAATATATTCGTTTGAGGAAGATGACCTTGTCACTGAGATCATTTGAAATTTCTTTGTAGTGCTGTTGCTGAAATTGGTCAGAGCAGGGCTGAGCACCCCCCAGGAACAGAGTAAGAGGGTGCTGTTGGGGAATGCTAAATGAAAGAAAATATTCTTGGGAGCGGTGCTGCTGTTTGCCAGCTGAGTGTGTGTGTCACATTTTGGTCCAATGGGGATGCACATGCACATAAAAACAAGTTACGAAACTTATCAAATGCCATGAAATGAACAAGTGTCTCAAGTTGAGGCCTCCTTTGAGTTTGAGGCTCAAGCCCACGTGCAGTTCTTCCCTTCCCCTGCACTCTACTGTGCACTCATACATACTTACCTAGATGCTCTGCAAAAGTACATATCCACACCCAGACACACATTGCCAAAACATTCTCGGAGCTTGGCCACTCTATAATTGTCTCTTCCCAAGCCCAAGCAAATGAGGATTCATTTTTAATTCAACTTCCAAATGAAACAACAAAGGCCCCTCCATTTTTTCCTGTCTGTAGCCCATGCCAAGGAAGCAGGGTGCCCTCCTTTCCTTCCAAGCTTGGTCTGAGACTGAGGTAGGAGGAAAGTCTGAACTGGCCAGTGAGAAGAGGGGTTTCAGGGATTGTTGGGTGGGAGGAATTGGGCTGGTTGGCCATCCAGTAGCGAGGAGGGGCCTAGCTCTGCAAGTGAGCAGAGGAGTTTGAGTAGGTTTTTGTTTACATAAGGATAGGGATTAATGACTACTTGTTGCCTTTTGGAATTCCCTGCCCAATTTTTGCATGTGGTAATTTTTGGTACATAAAAATAAGCCTCCAGTCTTGACCTTTAACAAGCAAAACTGGTCTATATTGAGCTATTGTTCCATTTCTGCTTCTCTTTTGATCTGGTCAATAACTACAATACTGGCTAGCCAGGAAGGCTTTATTCTAGCTTGTCTCAAAAAGCCATGTGCACATCACTTCCGATAAGAAAATCTACCAGGACCTAGCCATTACTATGGAAAAATACAGGTGTTGCTTTCTGGATAACTGAGGGATGTAAAAATCCTTGGTGACTAAGTCATAACCTTAAGCTTCCCCAATGCAGAAAATCTTCAGAGAAGAAAGAAAAGATTCATAATTTTTGGGGGGGGTCCAGGTGAAACCAGGAGGTGTCATTTCTACTTTCTTGCACAAGGCTCAATGGATCTGGCCAATGCCCTGTAATGTCCAGTTGAAGTCCCATTATTAAAGAGCATGTGCACCCAGGATACCTTTGATCTACCTTAAGATTTTTTTTTTATAGTGCCTGTCATCATAGAATCAAAATCTAGTAAAGTATTAACTTGTGGCAGAAATTCTAATGTCCTTCCAAAACTGTGTAAAATAGGACCTGAACAATCTTGAGTGGTATGTGTATATATCTGTATATATATTCACATATTTACCAGATTAGCATTCTAATATTGGTGAAATCATGGAGTAACATCAATAAAATCATTTAGTTTTTGCTGTTATCCTAGCACGTGCTAAAGTGTACCTAATGAAATTTGATTTCTGAGTCTTGCAACTGTGTTCTCTATTTTCTTTTTGATGGTGTCTCTAAGGGCACTTCAGCCACGTCAATTGCATAGTTGAAGTCGAAATAGCTTAATTTGGCTTTTGGCGCTATCTACATTGCAGGAAGTCGAAGGAAGAACACACTTCCTTGAATTTCCCTCACTCCTCGTGAACTGAGGGTTACAAGAATTAGAGTAAGAACACCTCTAGTAAGACATTATTTCAAAATAATGGCTTGCTCTGAAGACACGCACTTTATTTCAAAATAATGTCAGTTATTCCGAAATAATGCTGCTGTGTAGACATACCCTAAGTGCCCCTAAACATAAATCAGTCAAATTAAATATCTACTTGTTGCAATTGTTTGGATCTTCCTTATTTCCTATGGAAATGTAAGCAAGTACTTTGAATTTTTTCCCCCTCTGATAAGGCATTGAAATTTAGATTGCTGCTGCACTAAATTCTAAATCTTGATACTTTGGATATCTTTATTAATACATTCTTTTACCGTTATTTTTATTATTTAGGAAATCCCATACCTTATAAATATTTGTAACATACTAAAAAGCATTCAAACCCAAGAAAAGAAAAATATACTCCGAAAAAGTCATCTTTTGTATATATATTTGTAATCATAATAGAAATGGTTTATATATATCATCTATTCAGAAGAGAAATGATGTTTCACTCTCAGAAATTTCAGTGCAACTTTGTATGACCCAAAGACTTTTAATGCCAACTGGCCAAAAGGCCAGGAGAGAGATGTATAGAAGTTCCTGAGTCCAACATATACATTCTAGTTAATCAAATAATGTCAAGTCATTAAAAGAAAGCTGGTTCTAGATATCACTGTAAAATGCATAAACTCCTATTAGGTATGGAGTTATTTATATATTGGAAGTAGTTCTTAGTTTCATAGGGTATGTCTAGACTACAGGGTTTTTTCGAAAAAAGTAGCATTTTTCAAAAAAAACCTTTACCTGCGTCTAGTCTGCATTCACGTTCTTTCAAAAGGAAATCGAAAGAATGCAGCAGTTTTTTCCCATCGCAGTAAAACTCATTCTATGAGGAATAATGCCTTTTTTTTGAAAGTATTCTTTTGACAAAAAAGGCACTATTAAATGCAAACTGTGCTTTTTCAAAAGAGAGTGTTTAGACTCTTTTTCAAAAAATGGCTCACTTTTTCGAAAAGTCTGGTTGAGGTCTAGACGCTCTCTTTCAAAAGAGGCTTTTTCGAAAGATTCTTTCAAAAAAGCCTCTTTCAAAAGAGGCTTGTAGTCTAGACATAGCTATAGTTTCATAGAACACTAGAACTGGAAGGGACCTCTGGAGGTCATCAAGTCTAGTTCCCTGCCCTCACAGCAATACCAAGCACCATTTAGATCTGAGGTGGGGAACCTAAGGCTGGCCCCCAGCTTCCCTGGATCCACCACTGAGGCTCAGGTCTCCCTGCCAGCACTGGGGAACCCGCACTGGCTCTCCATCTCCCCTGTGGGGCTGGAAAATAGAAAATCTACTAGCCGGAGCCCCCCTAAGATCTGGTGTGCAAGGGAAATGTGGGAAGTGTCTGTCAGCTTCTCAGCTGAGGGGCATGTCAGTGAAGGTTTGTTTGGATTTTTTTGCTTCTCACTTGTGTGTGGCCTCCCAACTGATTTTTCTATGAGTCAGTGGCCCTTAACCCCCCAAAAAGTGTCTCATCCCTGATCTAGGTCACTCATGCTAGATGTCTATCCAACCTGGAGGGAAAAAAACCCCCAACAACAATCAGGAGCCAAGCCCAGGCATAGCAGAGGATGGCTTAGATCCGTCAAGATCTGCGTTATGGCCCCAGCACACTTCTGCTACAACACTCTGCTCCCTCTTGTTTTAAGTTAGGAGAAGAGGAAGCTGCATTCCAAATTTGGTGGTCCTAGCTCTTATCATTTAGGAAGAGTTCTTGAACAAATGGACTTACAGGCAGGCAGACTGGTGCACAAATCTCTAATTTATAGACAGTTTTTGTATTTTCTTTTTAAAAACAATGTTGGTGTAATTTTGGTTTAGTGTTTTATTGCTGCAGTTCCAGACAAAGCAAGATGCATCAAGATGTTTATACCAAATAAAAGTGAAAAAGTGGTTTCCTGACCGACCAGAGACTTTTAACCCTCTATCTGTTGAAATCTAAATCCAGTATTGTCTCATTAACCATCACCAGTCTGAGCTGAGTTGAAGGATTGTGGGATTGCACAGGAAGAGAACAATAGTAGTAACACTGCTAGAGCTAAGGGTTGAGTGTCCTGACCCAGAATAATAATCTGGAAGGTGTTCCCCCACCAGATCTGTGAAACAAACAATTCAGAATAGAATAAGTATTGTGCTAGTGTAATGCCACCACCTGGTTGAATTGGGAGCATGTGATTAAGCATCTTCCAATACCTGACACATGGTCATGTTTGGTATCAAATTTGCGTTGTTACACATTACTGCAATTATTAAATACTAGAAGACTCCCCCCTGTGTTGACTGGGTCCTTCAGAGCAGGGAGCTGGTGGTATCAGGAGTGCAGGAGTCAGAGCAGGGCATTAGGGATGTGGGGGAGTAAATCAGGAGGATGGGGAAGTGAGAGAGTGAGGGTTGGGGGGGGGCTGAGGAGGAGCTCATGGGGAGGGGCCCCATCAGGCATACACCTTTTCTACCCCCTTTATTCCTCCCAACCGCCTTTTCTCTCTCCCAAGACCTCCCCTCACCTGGCTGCCATTCACCTTTTCTCTTCCCCCAGGCACTACGCCCCTGTCCAGCAGAGGCCTTTTCTCTCCCTTCAGCTCTGGTGCTGGCTCCATCATCTTGCCTGCCAGAACACTGGGAGCCTCAAATTGAGACACTTACAGCATTTCATAAGTTTCATAACTTGTTTTTATGTGCATCCCTATTGGAATAAAATGTGACACGCTCTCTCAGCTCAGTACATTTTGGAAGTGCTAGCATGCTTAACTCATGCTAATATATGTTTTGTTAGTCTTTAAAGTGCTACCATACTATTTGTTGTTTTTTAAGTTTATTCTGATGGGCAGTTAGCTCTACAGAATCAGGTCCTTACTAATAAAGGAAAGTCCATGAACAGTGAAGAGCTGTTTACCAAAGAAAATGAAGAACAAAATCTACATTTGGTTGAAATTTCATGATGAATTTAAGTAGAAAAAATTTAGTTACCCAAGTTTGAATTGGGCTGAGATATGGAGGATAACAACCTCACTGTTACAAAAAGTGCTATCAGATCTTTAATGACCAATTGTGACCCAGATTTACATTTTACAACATATCCAAAAGTGTATGTATAAAATAAAATTTTAATGAGAACTGTAATTTAGATTTTCTTATTGTGTGATATTTTTTATGCATTCTCTAAAATGCAGAGAAGAGGCTAGACATTAAGTGAGGATGACAATATTTTTACAAGAATATAAATAGTGCCTTTCATCCTTAAGAATCCCTAAATACTTACAAAGTTAGGTGTCAATAATACCTTTTAAATACAGGCAGCTGTGGGGTTATGTGTGAGTGCTGTCACACCACAATAAGAGGGAGAGGAAACATTCTGGCTAAAACTCAGGGGCAGGCTCCTTCACAGAAGGCAGGTACCAAGAAAAGGATCATTTCGAGTTTATCTGAAAAACCCCAACACAGTTAACTGCATGGATGAATTGATTCATTTTTAATGGATAGCATCACTCCACACAAAGGTTTGATACTGTGCTTCCACAAACACTAGATATATCAAACTTCATGTGTAGGTCACTAAGCGATCCTTTATGTTTAGGGCCTTACCAAATTCAGTCCATTTTGGTCAATCAGAGTTACAGGATTTAAAAAATCATCAATGTTATTATATCAGCTATTTAAATCTGAAATTTCATGGTGATGTAATGGTAAGGGTCCAAAAAAAATTGGGGAGGTGGAGGAGAGAGGGAGAATTGCAAAAGTGTGTATGGGGGGAGGGGTTGCAAGGATGTTGCAGTACTGCTACTCCTGCCTCTGTGCTGCTGCTGGTGGAGGCACTGCCTTCAAAGCTGGGCAGCTGGAGAGTGGCGGCTGCTGGCAGCTAGCCCAGTTCTGGGGGTACTGTCCTGCCAGCAGCAGTGCAGAAATGAAGGTGGTGAGGTATCATATTGCCATCCTCATTTCTGTGCTGCTGCCTTCAAAAGTAGGCAAACACAATGCAGATGCTGACTGAGGGCCCAGTTCTGCAGGCAGCAGTGCAGAAGTAAGGGTGCAATACAATACTATGCTGTACACTTCTGTGCTGCAGCTGGTGGACTCTACCTTCAGTGCTGGGTGCCCAGCCAACAGCTGCTGCTCTCTGGCCACTAGCTCTGATAATAGCCCAGAAGTAAGGGTGGCAATATTGCAAAAAAACCAATATAACCTAGCAACCTCTCTTCACCTCTGTTAGGGTCAGGATCCACAATTTGAGAAATACTGGCCTCCCCTGTTAAATCTGCATAGTACAGGGTAAACGCACACAAAAGACCAGATTTCACAGGAAGAAACCAGATTTCATGGTTCGTGACACGTTATTCATGGCTGTGAATTTGGTAGGGCCCTACTTACAGCTTTTACGAGCCCAGAAGCAAACAGGATTTCTAAATGTCATCTTAACATTCCCTTTGAATCATGCACCAGCATATTAATTGTGATAAATCTAGAACATTTTAAATTATTATGTGAGCAAAATCCCCTTTCCCCTTTTTTCACTGTAATCTCCCTTTTAAAAGTATACTTGGTTGCTAGGTTTTTGTAATAAATTAGAACTAATTCCAATAGAATTCAATGAAGGGAGCCTAGATCTACTTAGAATAGCCTTGTGTAGGGACAGTCTTACAAAGAAACACATCCATCAGAGAGGCTGCACTCTTCACTGAAGTTGACTGCCATTCCTTGTAGATTTTAAATTGAAAATTTTTACCTGTGTTTTCTTTCCTGTATTTTATTTTATACTTTCTTCCCATCATTTTCCCATGCAATGATCAGCTCTGATATATGGTAAGGGTTTTCACTTGAAGGACTGTGCATTTTTAAAATGTCTTCTCTTTATTCTTCGTAGTTCTTACACATGTAATTTCCCCTTTAATTTGACATCATTTAACGGCACATTACACGTCAATGATGTGATCTGTGAATATTTACAATGTTCGTGTCATTTTTATTTTCTAATCCAATTTAAGTAGCTCAGCTTTTTATGACATCATGAATTCTTCAGTCTTTTTAGTCTTTTTGGGACTAATTATTCCATTAGTTCTTTTGAACTAGCTCAGTGTTGTCAGTCATTTTTTTTCCCTTTTGATCGTAAGACCTTTGCTGCCCTCCTTTGCATGTGCAATCAGAGCCTTAGGAATATGTGACCAATGTTAATAGCTAAATGCTTCAATCTTCATAACCCTTCCCCCAAAGAATTTTTACCGTTGAAACAAAATAGTAAAGAAGTCTTTTCCATTTACCAAATTTGATAACTTTTTCTGGCTTAAACTTCTAGTCCTTAGTGTATTTATGCCTGCTTGTAATGGACACAGAGGATTTTTTGGGAGAAGGGGATGTTTGTTCACTCTTCTGTTAAGAGACATAGTAAAAGCAAAACACAAAATTCAGAGTATAAAATCTCAAAAGAAAAAAAATTAGACTTTGTTTCACTTGCTACCATATATGGTCTGATTCTTATGTCGTGACTTGTCGTTTGTACTTATTTTTTTAAATCTGGATTTGATATATTGACAAAATTAGTCGGGCTTAACTTGTTAAGCAATCCAGGCTTCCCTAACACTTTCCAAATCCATTTACCTATTAACATCTGAAAAAGGATTAAATGTATAATAAACAATCTTTGACTGCATTCTAGCTACAGTTTCTGGGCTGCCTAAGGGATGAATTTCTCTTTAGCTTCCTTGTTTACTAGAAATGTTTAACATTTCCTCTGTAATGCTAAAGAGCTCTGTTGTCTGTTGCTGCCCTCTGTAGTAATGTGGTAGGGACCACAAGATTTCTCATATGCAATAATATTCAAAATCTGTGTAGTTACTGTAAATACACTATAAAATTACAATGCTAGTGACTCTGACATTATCTTAATTTTTATTCCTTGTTTGTTTTGTTTCATTTCTGAATATATAATCTATTTGAAATAGATCACATTCACTTAGGTTATATGAAGTATCTTCAAATTATTTTTATTTCACTTTGGTTGAATTCGTATTTAGAACACTGTCGAGATAATAGTTCTAGCACACTGAATTGTTTAAAGTACGGAAGTATCCCCCACCCCCTGCTACCAAAAGGAGACAGAGAGAGAGAGAGAGAGAGAGAGAGAGAGAGAGAGAGAGAGAGAAATGCAATAAAAATGCAGGCGATTTTTAAAGGTGGAGAAGAGGAAAGGATCAGGTTTCTAGATTTCAGAAGAGGCAATATTTGTGTTTTTTTCTAGAACAAAGGGGGAAATTCAGTGAAAATCACATTTGTTATTTGTTAGGCTATTATCCATTTCATTGTCCACTTCTTCTTAGATACTTAGATAAAGCAACTTTCTGGTGCAGTAGATTAAATATTCCTTGCAGTTTGTGGATAAAAAAGAAATAATAAAAGCCCTGTCTTTTGTATAACACCATAGGAGAGTAGGCAAATTTCTCTTCAGGATAATGTTCACTGACAACTACCAGTATTATACTCTAGCACTATGGATAATATAATATGCTGTTGCTGAGAAAATAATTTTAACAGGAAGAGCCATGTTACTGTAATTACCCTAACTGCCCTTATTATTCTTTTTTCTTTTGCTAGAAGATTAAACTGTTTAACCTTTAAATAGAGAACAGTTTATAAGATTTTTATTAAAATTAAACAATGTGTGGTAAACAGAAATCGTTATCACATTTCAGTTAATGGAAGGAGGACAAGCTTTACATTACAAGTTGTTTTATAATGAATGTATCATACAATGAAAACAATGAAGGCTTTTGGTATGTTGACTAGTATTGGCTCCAGTTTAATTCTGGTATGGAAGAAAAATTGCTAGAACTGTAAAAAGCAGCTGCTTTAAGTGAGCTCTATCCTCTAGCAGGTGGAATATGCTTAACACTTTGGGACAATACTTTTTTTTAAAACTTATGGTGAAGTATTGTGATGTTTAGAATAGAGATGTCACATTTTGAGTTCTACCCTTGTCTGTGTTGAATGAGATATTGTGTTTGCAAGTAGGGATTAAACAGATTCTTTTCTGAGTGTGTGCACACTTGCCATGTGCAATTTCAAAGATTTCTTAGTGTGTGCATGTATTCACGGAAGGATCATCACAGCTGGAGAAGGGCTGGAGAAGCATTGTTAAAGGAGGTTAAAGGGAAGGGAGCTAACCAATTTTGGTGTTCATCATGAGCAGTCATATTGTGATGTAAACCAATACCATGAAAGCTAGTGAGCGCCAGTATCTTAGACCAGGTATAAAATGCTGTCTGTAAGAATAGTCTCCCCAGCTGCAAGTTCTCTTCAACTCCATCCTCCTGTCTTTTGACATATCAATCATTAATGTTTATTTTCTTTGTAATACATTGGTACCTGAATTTCTATACAAAAATTACTTCAGTCAATATCAACTGTTTTTAATGTTTTCTCCTTTTTACTTTAATCAATCCACTTTTTGCTTTATTTCTGTATTTTTACAGAGTCCTTCGTTTTCCATATAATTAACCTTATTCTTTACTAGTTTCTCTATCCTGCTCCCGTCTGTCTTACTTCTGCTCCACCACTTAACCTTTCTAAATTAACTCTGTGTGGCTCGTGATATTTGGTGTTTTTTTCTTAAAGCCCCAGCTCTTGAAAACATGATATGTGAGAATCTCAGCTTTCATTTTTTTTAAATATATGTTCTTGTCCTCATAGTTTAAAAAAAGATAGCTTGAAAACATGAACCTCAAAGGTTCAAAAATCAGAAGCAAAGAGAAGGAACCAAACCTAAAGAAATCTCATGATTTTAAAGCCAAATATCTCATTTTTAGTGTTTATGTGACATCACTCATGATTATTGAACATTCAGGCAATACTCCTCCTTTCCTCTACCAGTTGGAATTCCAGAGGGCAGATGGAAATTTGGGTGAGTATGAAACGACAGATTTATGCCTCTTCTATATCCTCCTCCTCTTCTAGCTAACAGTGAAAGGTCTCCAACTTCCCAATTATCCTGGAAAAATGGGAAAGCTAAGAGGGGAACAGATGTTTGCATGAAAGGAGAGAGGAGACATCTTGCCTTATCTTATGTGCTACTGTGGTTCCACTGATTGGTAAAAAGACTGCTAGTCTTAGAATGGAACCAACTTTTTCTGATCCTATTTCAGATTCTCCTGCCTGCCACCTAGTCACTTTATAAACTAGTGGGAAGGCAGGAGAAGATAGGAGAGACAGGAGGTCTCCTGTATTTAGTGCGTGGTTCAACTTTGAACAGCATGTAAAAATGGTATAATGGTATTCCATAAGTGACTTCCTGTTGTAACCCAGATGTGAAATGCTTTAACAATACGTAAGGATTACTCCTATGAATAAAGATTTGTGGTACTGGGACCATTATAAGTAAATAGGCTATAAGAGAGGCTTCACAATTCCCTTATGATTCTAAGACCCCCTTATAGGTCTGTGGGTTGAGAGAGACTTTCAAGTTCTGTGCTAGCCAGGTAACAGCTAAAATCCGCTGTTGGAGCTGCTACCTCATACGTACCTTAAGATGTTTATAGACCCTAAGCCTCAATCCTAAGCCTGAGATGCTGTTTATGTTTTGGTATCTGAGTGTAACCAGCAAAGTTTCACAATCCGATTTCTATATTTCAGGCATAAACTGTTTCATTCAAACATATTTAATTAAACCTTTAACAGCCATACTGGGTCAGACCAAAGGTCCATCAGCCCAGTATCCTGTCTTCAATGCCAAATGCCTCAGAGGGAGTGAGCAGAACAGAATCATCAAGTGATCCTTCTCCTGTTATCCACTTCCAGCCCCTGACCAACAGAGGCTAGGGACACAATTCCTACTCATTCTGACTAGTAAGTAGTCAGATGGACCAAACCTTCATGAATTTATATAGTTCTGTTTAGAACCATGTTACAGTCCTGGTCTTCACAACATCCTCTGGCAAGGAGTTCCACAGGTTGACTGTTTGCTGGGTGAAGAAAAAAACTCTTTGTTTTTGTATCTGCTACCTATTAATTTCATTTGATGACCCCCTAGTTCTTATGTTATGGGAACAAGTAAATAACTTTTCCTTATTCACTTTCTCCATACCTGTCAATTTTATAGACCTCTACCATATCCTCCCTTAGTTTCCTCTTTCCTAAACTGAAAAGTCCCAGTCTTTTAAATCTCTCATCATATGGCACCTGCTCCAAACCCCTAATAATTTTTCTTGCCCTTTTCTGAACCCTTTCCAATGCCAATATATCTTATGAGAGGAGGCAACCACATCTGTATGCAGTATTCAAAATGTGGGTGTACCATTGATTTATATAGAGGCAAATAAGATATTCTCTGTCTTATTCTCTATCCATTTTTAAATTATTCCTAACATTCCGTTTGCTTTTTGACTGCTTCTACACACTGAGTGGATGTTTTCAGAGAACTATCCACAGTGACTCCAAGATTTCTCTCTTGAGTGGTTATGGCTAACTTAGTTCCCATCATTTTGTATGTGTAGTTGGAACTATTTTTTCCAATGTATGTTACTTTATATTTATCAATATTAATTTGCCATTTTATTGCCTAATGACCTCGTTTTGAGAGATCCTTTTGAGACTCTTCATGGTCTGCTTTAGTCTTAACTATCTTGAAGCAGTTTAGTATCATCTGCAAATTTTGCCACCCCACTGTTTACCCCTTTCTCTAGATCATTTATAAAAGGTTAAATAAGATTGGTCCAAGGACGGACCCTGGGGGACACCACTAGTTACTGCTCTCCATTCTGAAAACTTACCATTTATTCCTACCCTTTGTTTCCTGTCTTTTAACCAGTTATGAATCCATAAGATGACCTTCCCTCTTATCCCATGACAACTAACTTTACTTAAGAGCCTTTGGTGAGGGACCTTGTCAAAGGCTTTCTGGAAATCTAAGTACACTATTCCACTGGATCCCCCTTGTCCAAATCTTATTGACCCACTCAAAGAACTCTGGTAGATTAGTAAGTCATGACTTCCCTTTACAGAAACCATGTTGACTTTTCCCCAACAAATTATGTTCATCTGTGTGTCTGACCATTCTGTCTAGCAGGCCCACTTGTTGTTTAGCAGGCTTCCTATTTCTGATGTAAATAAAAAACATGTTGCTATTTTTGAGTTTTTGGCTAGCAGTTCTTCAAACTCCTTTTTGGCTTTCCTTATTATATTCCTACACTTAATTTGACAGAGCATATGTTCCTTTCTATTTTCCTTACTTTCTAAAAATTTCCACTTTTCAAATTATGCCTTTCTCTCTCTCTCACTGCTTCTTTTACTTGGTTGTTAAGCTACGGTGGCACTCTTTTGGTTCTCTAACTGTGTTTTTTTAATTCGGGATATACATTTAAGTTGGGCTTCTATGATGATGTCTTTGAAAAGTCTACATGCAGTTTGCAGATAACCAACCTCCTCATTTTTGTGTAGTTCCCCTTTTTGAAATTAAATGACACAGTGTTGGGCTGCTGTGGTGTTTCTCTCATCACAAGGATGTTAAATTTTAGTATATTATGGTTATTATTTCTAAGTGGTCCAGCTATGTTCACCTCTTTGACCAGAACCTGGGCTCCGCTTAGGACTAAATCAAGAATTTTCTTCCTTCTTGTGGGTTCCAGAATAAACTACTCCAAGAAACAGTCATTTAGGGTGCCAAGAAACTGTATCTCTGCATCCTGTCCTGAGGTGACGTGTACCCAGTCAATATGGGGGATAGCTGAAATCCCCCACTATTACTGAGTTTATCTTTATAGCCTTTCTAATCTCCTTTACAATTTCATAGTCACTATCACTATCCTGGTCAGATGGTTGGTAATATATCCCTACTGCTATATTCTTATTAGAGCATTGAATTACTATCCATAGAGAGTCTGTGGAATATTTTGGTTTATTTAAGATATTTACTTCATTTGATTCTACATTTTCTTTCATGTATAGTGTCACTCCCCCACCAGCATGGCCCGTTTTATCTTTCCGATATATTTTGTACTCTGCTATTACTGTGTCCCATTGATTGTCCTCATTCCATCAAGTTTCTGTGGTATCTATTATATCCATATCCTCCTTGAATATGAGGTACTCTAGTTCACCCAGCTTATTTTTTAGACTTCTAGAATGTGTGTATAAGCACTTTAAAGATTTGTCACTATTTAGCTGTCTGCCATTTCCAAATGAAAGGCATGCTTTTTCATTTGACTGTTTCTCATCTGATCTTACCCATATTTTGTCATCTTCCATCTTCTCCTCCTTACTGAAATGTAGGGAATTTCTGTTAATAGACTCTCCCCTAAGAGATGTCTCTGTCCAGTCCTTGCAGTTCTCTGAACCTGTTGGCTTTCCCCCAGCCTTTAGTTTTAAAACTGTTTTACTACTGGTTTAATGTTAAGTGCCAGCAATCTGGTTCCATTTTGGTTTAGGTGGAACCCATCCTTCCTGTACAGGCTTTCCCTACTCCAAAAGTTTCCTAATAAATCTAAATCCCTCTTCCTTACATCATTGTCTCATCCACACACTGAGACCCTGCATTCTGCCTCCCAACCTGGCCCTGCACATGGAACTAGAAGAATTTCAGAGAACACTACCATTGTGGTCCTGGATTTCAATATCTTCCCTAGCAGCCTAAATTTGACCTCCAGGACCTCTCTCCTAGTCTTCCTTATGTCATTGGTACCTACATATACCATGACCTCTGTCTCCTCCCCAGCACTATACAAGGGGGAGGGATAGCTCAGTGGTTTGAGCATTGGCCTGCTAAACCCAGGGTTGTAAGTTCAATCCTTGAGGGGGCCATTTAGGAGATCTGGGGGGAAATCTGTCAGGGATGGTACATGGTCCTGCTGTGAGGGCAGGGGACTGGACTTGACCTCTCAAGGTCCCTTCCAGCTCTACAAGATGGTATATTGCCATATACTATAAGTCTACCCACAACCTTCACACCAAGCAGTCAAGTCACCAAATGGTTCTCTCAGTCATTGCAAACCCAGCTGCCTAAGTTTCTAATGACTGAATTTCCCATTGCTAACACCTATCTGTTCTTAATGACTGGCATTTCCTCCCCTGAAGAGGTATCCTCAGTGCGAGAGGATACTGATATCATCTGAAAGGAGGGTCCCAACTATGGGATCATTTCTCTTTGCTCCAGTTGAATGTTCTCTGAGCCTTTCACAGTCCATAACAGCACAGGCACTGTCTAACCAGAGGTGGGACAGTTCTACAGTGTCCCAGAAAGCCTAATCTATGTACCTCTCTGCCTCCCTTAGCTCCTGCAATTAAGTCATCCAGACCTCCAAAGTCTGTACGCAGTCTCTGAGGGCCAGGAGATCCTTACACCAAATGCACGCGTATGCCACCTGCCCATAGGCAAGGTAATCATGCTACTTTGCATTCAATACATATTTAGGGCCCTGCCAAATGCATGGCCATGAAAAATGTGTCACAAACCATGAAATCTAGTCTTCTGTGTACTTTTACCCTAAACGATACAGATTTCACAGGGGGAGACTTCAGTTTTTCAAACTGTGGATCCTGATCCAAGAGGGAATTACAGGGGAGTGCAAGGTTATTTTATGGGGTTATGGCATTGCCACTCTTACTTCTGTGCTGCCTTCAGAGCTGGATGGCCAGAGAGTGGTGGCAGTTGGTCAGGTGCCCAATTCTGAAGGCAGTGCTTTGCCAGCAGCACCACAGAAACAGGGGTGATAATAATAACCCAGGACACCCTTGCTTCCCCGCTGCTGCCTTCAGACCTGGGTGGCCAGAGAGTGGGAATTGGTGACTGAGGGCCCAGCTCTGCAGGCAGCAGTACAGAAGGAAAGGTTGTGTTACTATGCCATCCTTACTCCCTCAGTGCTGCTGGCCACCACTCAGCCTTCCAAACTAGGTTCCTGCTCAGCAGTCTCAACTCTTCATCTGCCCAGTTCTGCAAGCAACACTGCCATCTGCAGCACTCAAAAGTGGGGGTTGCAGTATCACCAGTCCCACTACAAAACCTTTGTGCCTCTCCCCACAACTCCTTCAGTCAGGATCTTTACCACTGGAACTCCAGGAAATATCAGATTTAAATTGCTGAAATCATGACATTTGTAATTTTAAAAATCCGATGACTGTGAAATTGTCAAAAATGGATTATGAATTTGATAGGGCCCTAGTCATACTTTTTTCTGCTCCTAGCATTGGAGCGCAAAAGGGCCCATGGCACCTTTATACCCCCAACTCCCTTTCTGCCTCTGTGCAGAAACAATCATATGCCTTGTGCTTGGGAGGTGCAAGAACTGCTGCCTCCTAGCTGTCAAGGACATGCAAATTGCCTCACAGGAAAAGGGGGAGGGACAGAGCAGAGACAGAGCTATGCCTCCTGCCCACCCCAGACCAGTCTATTTGCCAGATTTGGCTTGGTCACTCAGGAGGAGAGGCTATACCAGGCAAAGAAAAAGTGCCTTGTGTACATTCTGCCTACTTGCTGGATAGCTGAGAGGGAGGGATTTGTGCATATTGATGAACAGTCTCCCCAGACTTCTGCCTGGGCCAGCTGGATACCCACTTCTCCATCTCAGGACATGTACAATTTGCAGTCTGGCCTTATATATTGACACACTGGTAATGACAAGGATACGGTTATAAGAAAGCAGCATTTTACCATGCATACTTTGAAGATCATCACTCTCTAAGTGATTTAATCCTTTGTGACAGACGAGATTTATTATTTTATTTCCTAATTATATAAATCCTTTACCATCTGGTCTGTGTGTAAGGTGCAAGGTCATAAAATAATATTGAAAGTTTTAAGTACATCTCATTGCAGTTTCTCAATTCTAAAATATATCAAATCAACAGATTCAACACTGCCAGCTTCAGGAAATGCTTGAATCTCAGAAAAGCATATAATTGAGTGTACCTGTGGTATAGGACTATGTCTAATCAGTCGTCTGTGTAGGTGGGTAGTGTCAAGTGCCATTCATCTGCCTCCCCTGAGATTTCTGGAAACAAGAAGGAGGGGTAGTGGTAAGACAAAGATATATAACCATGTTGACCACTGAAGTACATGGTTAACAGCTTAATTATCTGGGTTCAGCTATCAGTCAGAGACAAACCTGTATAATTTAGCCATACTTTATAATTTACTATAGAAATGGCATAATGATAAGGACAGTGTTGCTAGAATTAGAATCTGCATTAAGTGTGTTTAATTTAATTTTTCTAATTATATTTCTAATAGCTTAAATATGTGCACTGATAAAATGGTTAGCCACCTGCATTTAAATGCCACCTGATGCGTTTATTTTGGAACAGTAGCAGATTGATATAATTTGAGCTCAAGTTCCTTTGAAAATTCATTTATTAATGGATATTAAATTATTCTTTGTGTCTGTGCTGCACATGAAGTTGTAGAGCTTCTATCATTGTGGGAATCACTGTTAAATGTTTTAAATCTGAAAACACCTATTGTATTTTTGAACTCTATTTAAGAGGTCTGTTTAATTAAAAATGTAAAGTTGCATTGACATTTTTCTATGGACCTTTTATGCTGGAATAATGCATTAAAAATCCATTACATTTAAATGTTTGCATAGCGTATGTGGGGAAGGTTAGGTGAGTATGCAGTATATGTACAGAGTATGTAAATCCATCAATGTTTTTATTATAGTGTAATTTCCATATGATATTTCATATGTATCTTCTTACTATTCATTTATTCCATTATCTTAATAGCATACTTTATGGATAACTATTTTTCAACTTTGAGGTCTGCTTGTTTTCAAATATTTAGAGCCTCTGAAGAATTTTTAGTTTCAGCTAAAAATTTACACATTTGGGAGTTTATACTTTGGGGTTCACCTTGCATCATTCAAAAATGATTTGGAAAAATATTTAAAAAAATCTTCTCTGAACAGAGGTAAATGAAAATTAGCTATTTTTTAAAAAGTTTATACTTTAAGTAATCACTTGGAGATGTTTCCAGACCATTTTGCAGTAAAATATAAGGGATAACTAAAACGGTTATTTCTTTTGCAATGGTTATTAAAATCAAACTGACTAAATTGGTATTATTTACAAATCTACAAAAACATAAATCCACAAAAATCAATGTTTGATGTTTATTTGGTCTGTCTTTTTATAGTGTATTTACAGAGATGCATGTGTCTTTTGACTATGCTTTAGTGAAAATACAGAGTGAATGCAACGGAGTGATTAATGTGTTAATCTTTTTTCCTTTGAAAGAAAGAGGAATTAAATGCAAAACCTCAAATTTTTGTAATATTTAAGTGACAATTTTAAACACTCAAAAATCAAAAAAGGATAAAATAGGGTTTCCACGGGAACCTTTATGTTGCCAAATATTTCCCTCATATGACATTTCATTTGCTGAGATTGTACAGCTGAGTGGGAGACTATTTTTTGACTACTTTTTTAGTTTTGTTGTTAAAAACCTATTTTAAGTTAATACAAAATGGGTGGGATTTTCAGAAGTACTCACCTTTGGCCTAAATTCTACTGCCAGTAAAGACAAGGGTAAAAGTCTCAATTTCTTGGGAGCAGAATTAGACTAACGTTGACCACTTTTGAAGATTCCAAAACTGTAAGCTTAAATTTTAAAAATGCGGAAGCAAATGCTATAAGTGATTCCAGTTAGATACTTTCAGTATTTACAATACTAAATGCATTATCATAGTAAATATTGGGGGGGGGGGGGGAGGGAGGAAACTGTACTGGTACAGATTTATGGTTTGCAGTAGCTTTTGATGTATACATAACTTAGCTAGGTATGATAAGTTGAGCTTGAATAATAGTGGACAGCAAGATAAAGAAGCATGAACTCATGGATGATGGTATGAACCTGCAGTGTTTGATGGACTGCATAATACTCTGAATAAAATATGTTGAGTCAAGCAAATAAGTGACTAAGAGTATGTCTACACTGCAAAAAATACCTGCACCAGCGAGTCTCAGAACTAAGGTGTGTTTACTTGGGTTTGTGGCCTTGTGCTCTCAAGCTAAATATTCAGTGTAGTCATTTGGGCGTGGACTGGGGCCTGGCTCAGACTCACTCCCCCATTCCTCCTACCCCCTTTTAAGATCTATTTTCTTCATACTAATGTTAATGGAAAGAGGAATCTCTCAATCAGTTGTACTAGCAGTTGGTGGATATTCTTAGATTATATGTAAAGAAAAGTGCAGCAGCAGATAAAAGTGTATGGCTGAAGTGTCTGTGCATGTATGTTGTATTCCCACTAGTTTACTTTGTTAGATCCTAAACAATATGAGACTTAGACACTAGACAATACCACAGTCCTTTGTAAAAACTGTCATTGCCTGCTTGTTAAAAGATCCTATTTCTGCACATCCTTGACAAACACTTTTATAATGCTTCATTATAATAGGCATCTCAAAGACAAGTGAGATGTGCAAGTACAAGAAAATGAAATCAGTATTTAATTACTAAATATTCTACCCCTAAAATAAAAAAGCTTAAATAATTCAGTTTGATTTGGTCTAATTAGTCTGATTTCCTAGTATTTAGCCCTAATTATGTGATACATAAGCCCTAATTATGTGGTACGTATACAGTGTGCTCTCTAAAGTTAAAGATCAGAACGGATACTGTCTTAAATGATGATAAACTATGTTAAATTATTAATTATAATTAATCTTACAAAATAGGCATAATTAGCTTAAGCACTTCAGATATTATACTTAACACATTACACATTATATGAAAGTCTTGAACATTTTAAAAATACTGTACCAAAAGGAAGATATTGATAAGTACTATAATTTATTGAGTACGGCTTAACTGATGTCTCACTGTTGTCAAAACATCTAGCCTTCATTGCTGAAAAGGCATGTTTATTTTAACTCATTAAATGCCATGCCCCTTGTCACCTGATGAGTAACGTTACCCAAAAAATTCCCACTGGAGACCACCCCAGGTTACACTAGGTATAGGTTTATGGATTGAGGAATTAACACTCCACTATATGCACTATATCAGGGCTACTCAACTTTGGAAGCCCGGGGGCCACAATGATACTCACAGCACATGCTGAGGGCCACAACTTAAGTGTGGTTGCATATACGTGCAAATATATCAAATAGCATTTTTCACACTGACAGGCATGAACAAAGCACTTTCCACAATGCCATGGCACTTCAGTACCTCCTTCCTGGATGGTAGATACCTCGACACCCTATACCTATCTGTTACACCCAGCCCACCTTCTTGCATCTTTCAATGCTTGCCCCGCCTGGGAGATGCCTCACTGTTTTGGAGCGTGTTCCCAGTGGAGGCCATGTTCAAAGGATCCCATCCACGGGCTGTGTGTTAAGCCCCAGGTAAACCCAAACTGCACTGCTGGCCACAAAAAATAAATAAATAATAAAAAAAGAAAAGGCTGCAGGCCACATGTTGAGCAGCCCTGCACTATATGGTTAAACTAAAGAGGACAGAGCAGCCACTAAAGGTTTAAACAAAAGGGCAACCAGCTATCTCTCTCACACATAAACAAACACACCCACACCTTCACTCATTCACACACATTCATTCGTGCCCTTAGGCACTCACACAGGCATATGGGTTGCAGAAGGAGCCATGGCATGTTGCACCTGAAGGGTCTATCTGCTGATTATGGCTGGGGAGCTGATCAGGAAAGAAACTGGCTGCAGAAAGAGGAGCTTCTCAGAAAGAGAAAGAGGGTTTTTTCCTCCTGGTTCTCTCCTTTTAGTGCCTCTATACAACTCCTGTCACTCATCCACATTCATCACTGGGAAGCATGCCCAGACTTTCCTTGATCCAGCAGAGCAGCAGTCTCCTTAATTGATCTGATGACTCATCACCTGTTCCACATGCTCAGGTTTGTGGTTTCTAATCCCAAACACACAATAGTCTCTCCACTCACACACACACACACACACACACACACAAAGTTTAGAGCAAGTTACAAGCAAAGTGGCTGAGAATTACAAAGATTACAAAGTTGCACGGCTCAACAATTACCAAGCTTACAGTAAGTTTCTGAACTTATAGAGCAAAGTTGTAGAGATTTACAAAGTTGCAAGGTTTTACAAAGATTACAGAGTTACAAGGTTTAAGATTACAACAAATTGCAGAGTTTAAAAGGCAATGCATCTGAAACAAAGCTTCAGAGAATCATTTACAAATCATTAGTAATGAAGTGAGAGGGAACACAACTGCCCCCCCATTGCACCCAGCAATGCAGTCATCAGGAAGCTTTTGTCAGTCTCTAAATCATGTTGGCAGGACCTTACAGTTTAGTGTATTTCCAGAAAATCCATGTATAAAATCAAGTAATAGCTCAGGCGGAGTCTTTTATGCAACAAGTAAGGTGTACCCATTTTATTAGTTTATCTTCTTAATATACTACAGTGTAAAAGTCAATAAAGATTTTTGTTGTTGCTTTCATTAAAGTCATTTTAGGTTTGATTGCATGTAGCTGATACCACTGTGCTCTCTTCAAACATTTTTTATTGTAGAAAAATTATCATCATTTGATATTTAAGATAAGTTTTGGTTCTAAATTAAGAAAATACTGAATTTACCAAAGCCAAATGTTCTTTATTTTTACTACTTTGAACCAAGATAAATTATTTATATACAAAAATTTCTTCAAACAGAAGGAAGTTTGCAAATAGACTAACTTTTATTTTTTTTTTACGAGTGGTGTGAGGAAGGGAGACAGTAAAAACACCTATTTACTCAAAGTAAATTTGTAAGATGGAAGTGAGCAGGTACAGAAACGTTTGTCATCTTGTTTTGTTGTTGTCTCAGTTTGTGATAATAGGTATCCTTAGCTGAATATAAAAGTTTTAAAAGTCTATGATGCGAGATCCTGCAGCTTTTTGTCTTTTCTATCATTTGTCTGAAAAATAGCACAATTGTCTGACAGTGCATGAAATATCTGGGTGATACAGCCTTAAAATGCATTTTCACCTGGGTCCCCATGTGACTTAATTCAGCTCATACATTTGATGAGCTCAGTCTAATGTGGAGTGACCAACTTTCTAATGTGTGAAAATTGGATACTGAGAGCCAGAACCTCCTCCACCCCCTGCTTCGACTTTTCCCCTAAAGCTCCATCCCTGCTTTGCTTCTTCTCCCTAAGGCCCTGACACCTCTTCACTTCCTCCCATCACCCACTTCTCTCTCCACCTCCATTCCCCCTTCCAGCTGAGCAGGGATCAAGGGGAGACATGGCTAGGACATTTGAGGGAGAGCCACGATCCAGGGATGAAGGGGTGACTGGGTAGAATTGGAGATAGCAGCCTGGGTATAGGGCACAAAGGAGGCAACGAGTCTGGCCACTGGTCCCACCCCTCCAATGCCATGCTTGCCTCAAGATCCCTTCCCGTGGGTGCCAGCTCCTCTCTGCACCAGAGCTGGGCAGTCCTTGACAGCTCCAGCAGCAGCCTCCTCTCCCTACTTTCCCATCAGTGGCACAGCAGCTGATTGTGGTCAGTTATTTAGATAACCAGACTTTTGATGTCTGGTCAATGTTCTGAATGGACATTGTCAGGTTCCGTTTTCAACCAGGCTGGAAACTCATCTACTACTCAGTGGATATTTATACACGACAGAAAACCACTATGTTGCTTGGTAGCAGTCTCAGTCACTGTGAAGGAGATGATGAGAGTTGGACTGAGGGTGTTAAAGAATAGGATTTAGGTGTATTTGCAGAAGTGCAAATGTCTTGCATTACAGTTAGTCCAGCAGTAATTAAAATGATATATATTTAGTTTTAGATCTTTGCAAAATGTAGACTAAGTTTGTGTCTCTGGAAACACTTTTAAAATGCAGTCTATTGTAGAAATCTATTGACTGTCCATATGTATTGGGGTGAAATCTTTTCCTGACTGAAATCAATGGGAATTGTTCAATGGACTTCAGTGGAGCTAGTATTTTGCTTCAGGAGTATCTTAGCATTCAGCTGCTTAAAAAAGATGTTGAATAAAACTTATTTGAAATACAAACATCAGCAAAGGGGTTAAATGGTGATTTGTGCCTCTTAGCAATTTGTGTCTTTCTTAGCTTAGGGAAGACACAAGCAAAAATTTGTTGTTGTTCCTTTGAAACATTCACCTTAAAGAGGAAATATAACAGAGTTTGCAACGTTAGGCTAAAATTATTGTGAGATTTCAGGTGTGTCATGCTTTTGATGAAGTCAGAAGTTTGCAAGAACAACTTCCTTCCTGTCATTTGAACAATGCTGCTCCTGATCAGCACCAGGAAGCGTAGTTATATGCAGCAATAAAAATGACAGAATGATCAAAACTCATTTGAATCTTCAAAATAAAATGCACTCCGTTTTTGGTAAACATTTGGATGAGGAGTCATGAAATCAGTTTATTAATTTTTGCAAATCAGTTCACCTATTCTTAAACCCACTACAGTTGATCTGCAGTATTGATTCTGAATTCTGAAAAGTATTAGTGTATTGCTAATAAAGGTGTTGCTTCTAAAGGTATTAGTGTGTATAATATATTCTATAGACATTTGAGCTCTCAGTGGACCTCAAGCTGTAGGACTCTGTGGGAGGGTGGCAGAGCTTGGGTGGCAATATGAGCCGGAAACTGATAGTTGGAGCCCTGGACCCTTTAAAATGCCACATGAGCACCGGAGTGCTGCTTCACATGATCCATGCAGCTCTGACGCCTGGGAGGGGCCAGTGCTGTAGTCCAGACAGCGCTGAGGGCTGGTTGCCCTGGCTCTGCACCTTCCACTTAAGGCTCCCACACACACCTTGCCTGGGGCCTTCCAAAGCTGTCAGCCCCTCTGGGAACAAATATTTAATAACAGGCTCTTTAGACTAGCAGAGAAATGAATAACACAGTACAATGGCTGGAAGCTGAAGTTAGACAAATTAAGACTGGAAATAAATTATAAATCTTGAATAATGAGAGTAATTGACAATTTGAATGATTTGCCAATTGTCATGGAGTACTCTCCATCACGGACCATTTTAAAGTGAGATTGGATGTTTTTTCTAAAAGATCTGCTCTAGGAATTATTTTGATGATGTTTCTATGGCATTTGTTCTAAAAGAGGTCAGACTAATGATCAATAAGGCCCTTCTGGCATTATAATTTATTAATCTATTAAACTGACTTGAAAAGAGAGCCCCTATTGCTGTAAAATAATGGATATGCTATGTAACAAATCTCCATATGCTTTAACGGGGATATTTATCAGTGCAAAAATTTAATTTTAAAAGTTGTATGTGGTTGTTGTTGGACATTGAAATGAACGGGAGAAATGGGACCATTGATTCTCAAACTTTTTGGCCCATGGACCACCTGGCTCAATGTAAATCTTTCCACAGACTGCCAGTTGCTAATGGAAAATCACTGTTAATTACATAATTATGCCCAAGCCATTTGGCTGCATGTCATGCTGGGTTGCACAAATAGCCCCACAGCAGACTCAAGAGAGCCCCAAAGACCAAAGGCCAGGTTTGTTATCAGATGAAGTACAATAATAGACAACAGTAGACTCTACTGAACCACTAAGCATATGTATCCCCGACAATGGACCAGCTTAGGCAGTGTCAGGAATAAGACACTGCTCCCTTGGCTGGACAAAGACAACTCTTTTGGGTACACTTTTATACACCAGTACAAACAAGTTGCACATCACTCTTGATGTATCAGGATGCCACCCTCTGACGTTACCTAGATTGACCCATTTACTTGTACATTTACTATCATGCTGTCAGTTTAGATCCTGTCCTGAACCCTGGTTGGTATGTTCCTGTTATCTGTGCGGTGTGTGTGGGTACAGAGATGTTTCTTCATAAGGTGTTCTGTTATGACCCTGCTGGAATGTGTTTATGGCCTGTGCCTAATACCTGTCAAGTAAGAGTGTTTCTGTAATATCAGCTCTGTTCTTGCCAACTTCTGTGAGCAGGGCCTGTCTGTTGCTTACAGCTTAACTCTGCTTTATGTTAGCAAAGTCTTGACCATTGCTGTCTGTGCGCAGGCCTTATACATGACTTGTGATACATGGGCTATGTTTCAGATCCTCATCTTACTGCAGTCTAATAATATGTTTGATGCTTTTGAGTTCTAACTAATGCTGATCCTGCATTATCATTCTTATTATTATGTTTATTTGGATGATAATGCCTCGGGTATAGCATAAAATTATGTGAAAGAGAAAGTTTCTGCCCCCAAAATCCCAATATTTTAATGTAAGAGTGGTCTAAAATTGGTAGATAAAAACAAACAGATGGGAGCAGTACAAGGAAACAATGACTGATACTGATCAACATGAAAAACAGTGGTCATGACATAAGCTGCTCACTGTTATCAAGTTTTTGTAGGCCTCACAGCAAAGAAGAGTTATAAAGATGGATATCAAAGAGGATAATGAGTTGGAATTTCCTGTTATCACCTGCAAAACCATCTCAGAGCTGCCAGCTCTTATAATTTTATTACAGGTTTCACAATGTCTGGTGACTCTCTTGAAGCCCCACCACATGGAATCATCTCATTAGGAAAGAATGTCTGCTTTAATTTAAAAAAATGTACAAGCAAGTTTCTAAGCATCTTGGTTACTACAAAAAAAACAAAAACAAAAAAAAAAAGCATGAAGATGTGATCCAGTTGTATCCTAAAGGCTCAGAAACAAGATGACAAATAGAAAGAGCCCAACACATTGTTTTTTAAAAAAACTCATGATTTTTAAGATAATTCCATGAATTTTGGAGCCCAGATTCATGATTTTTGAATATTTGGGGTTGGCTTTACTACCTTAAAGGCACAAGGGGCAATATCGGATGGTTCATATTTGTTAGAAAAAATTAACATGAGCAATTGAGATTGACATGATCTGAAAGGGTCAAGGTTCAATATATCAATCCATATGGGAGAGATAGGGCGGGGATAGGCCATAAAATGCCCCCGCTGTGAAAATGGGTAATTTGTGTCGGATGTAGTGGAGAAGGTGGGAAAAAGAACCAAGTAGGAGTAAATGCCCACTCAAGATACATGCTTGAGTGATGGAGAATGATGGTGATGTCCACAAGGACTGAGAAAGGAAGGTGGAGATAGACGTGGAAGGCAGAGATTGAGAGCACCCTTTGGGACTGTTGAGCTCATGTGAGTAGGCCTTACCCTCCCAGGTGGACCCACTGAATGTTAAAACCAAAAAGTTTAGGTATTTAACAACAAGGAGACTAGACTCCAGGGCTTCATTCTTGCAATGAGATCTATATGGTGCACTGGGACTTCACATAGCTTCAGATGTGTGTCTTACAGAGATCATTGGTACATGGGGACCTTTTTTAATACTTATTCTAGGTTTCCCAGTGTGTCCTGTGTCCTCAGTTTCTGACTATGCAGTAAATATTTTGGAACAGGAAATATCTTATGTCTTTGCAGTTATTTAATAGAAACTTCTGGGTGAGGTGTTACTACAGAACTTATATAGATCTAAAGACGATGGAAAACGATAATCTTCTGAGCTCTGAAAATTAATTCTCAGTCTGCATTGGGCTGAGACTTGTGTGAAACAGAGACAGAGAGAGTTTGACTCTATTGCCCACTAGTTGGGATTTTGGCCACGGAAAGATTCAGCTTCAAGTTCCTGTCCTACTCTGACCACTGGAAATACAGAAAGTGTGTATGTATGTGTCTCATGCTGGTGGGAAAGTGGCAATATATGTGAAAGAAAGTGTAGAATCAAATGAAGTAAAAATCTTAAATAAATCAAACTGTTTCATAGCATCTTTATGGATAGTAATTCCATGCTCTAATAATATGTATATAGCAGTATGGATATATTACCAACCACCTGACTAGGATAGTGATAAGTGTCTGAAATGCTAAGGGAGATAGAGAGACTATAAAAAGATGTAAAAACCTCAATAATAGTGGGGGATTTCAACTATACACATATTAACTGGGTACACGTCCTCTCAGGATGGGATAAGGTTTCTTGACATTAAATGACTGCTTCTTGGAGCATCTGGTTCTGGAACTCACAAGAGGAGAAGCAATTCTTGATTTAGTTCTAGAGTTCAGGATCTGGTCCAAGAGGTGAATATAGGTGGACCGCTTGGAAATACTAACCATAATATAATTAAATGCAACATCTCAGTGATGGGAAAAACACTACAGCAGCCTAAAACTGTAGGATTTAATTTCAAAATAGGGAACTAGACAAACATGAGGGCTGTGTCTACATTGGCACCCCTTTCCGGAAAAGGGATGCTAATGAGATCAGTCGGAATTGCAAATGCCGCGGGGGATTTAAATATCCCCCGCGGCATTTGCATGAACATAGCTGCCACTTTTTTCCGGCTCGGGGTTTTGCCGGAGAAAAGCGCCAGTCTAGACGGGATCTTGCGGAAAATAAGCCCTTATTCCTTCTTGAAAGTAGGAATAAGGGATCTTCCAGAAAAGGGATTATTTTCCGCAAGATCCCGTCTAGACTGGCGCTTTTCTCCAGCAAAACCCCGAGCCAGAAAAAAGCAGCAGCCATGTTCATGCAAATGCCGCGGGGGATATTTAAATCCCCCGTGGCATTTGCAATTCCGACTGGTCTCATTAGCATCCCTTTTCCGGAAAGGGGTGCCAATGTAGACACAGCCTACAGGTATATACAATAATCACTCATGCCCTGAAGCATGATATTTTACTATTTCATGTCCAATTTTCACAGTGATGTTTTTGGCTGTTGCATAGGGCTATGAGACTTTAATATTCAGGCCTTTTGTTTGTTTGTTTTTCTCTTCAGAAAAAGCTCCTGTCGAAGGAGATGGTCTAATGAAGAGAGAATCAGTGAGGTTTTGACACAAAATAGCTTTTTCTATTTATACAAACAACTGTTTGTTTGTTTGTTTGTTTGTTTGTAACATTTGTTACAGCAAATGTTTGATTTACTAGGGCTATGATGGTCAACTGTTGCCCAAGTGTGCCTTCCTATATTTTACTACTTCAACATGTACATTAAAAGTAATTGTTTATTATAACTGGGGAAATGCCTTTCATGGTCCTTATCAGTTCAATTCTTGTGTATGTGTTGTGTTATCAGGTGTGTGTTGTGTACATGTGATAAAGACTATTAAATATAGTATAACTTGATAATGACAAGTAGTGGTGGGTGAATCTCAAGTTTTATAAGTTTGGTCTGAATGTTTCTTCCTCCTCCCTCGCTTTCTCTCTCATTGGTTTATTGCAATGGTGGAATTCTGAGTCTTCTAACATTCTTTTCTCTGCATCAATCTTTTTTCACCCTCCCACCATACCCCATATTGTCATCCCACTTCTTTCTTTACTCCCACAGCTTTCCAGACTTGATCCACAGTCTTACCTCCAGGTACTGGTTGAAAGAGTAAAAAAAATTCAAATTTGGTTCAGCTATTTTGAGTTGGTTCTTACCTAAATATGAGTGCACTATTTTCTATAAAATGAATTTCATTATAATCTTCTGTATAATGCAGATTCAATATAGTTCGTTTACTGAATGTAGCTATGTTGCCGAGAAGTATATTTTGTCTTTTGGATTCTTTTGGTGTTAAACATCTCTCTCAAAAGTAGCAATAATTGCAAAGCAATACATAATCCTCAAGGAGTTGAGCGTGAGAAAGGAATGTTGCATACGACTGTAGGTCTTCGATATTCAGGTCTTTTTTGTTTTTATCTTCAGAAAGAGCCCCTGCAGAAGGAGATGATCTCATGATGAGAGAATCAGTAGAAAGATGATCATAGAACTATACTAAGACTGTACCTTCATCAGCAGAATACTGATAGAAGCTGTAGGTTTATGGTTCATTAATCCTTAAAGATACTAAACATGTTACCCACTGTACATTTTCTGTCTTATTACAGTGTCTTAATTCACTAAACACAATGGATGTACATTTTACAGTGTCATTATAAAGTTTTCCATTCTAAAGTTATCTCTGGCATGAGGCTGTGCTTTGAAACTGCTCTGAAATCAATGATAGAAACTATCAATAAAAGCTTGTCTTTCTCATGCTACCATTACTTCAGATAATAAATGTCCCTGTTATTATGATAATTCCACACATAAAATACCTCTCAGGAAAATACTGCTGCAAAACCTACGCCCCAATTATGCAATCTGGTTTGTGCAAGTGGATCCCCAAATTTGCATTAAGCCCCATTGAAGTCAGCAGAACTGTGATCTGCCTGTGCAGAGCAGCTTGTGGGTCTGGTGCCACAGTATTAAAGGGCCTGGGCTTTTTCCTTTTTAGTACAAATATTTTATTGAATTTTCAAACCTACAGTAATATAAACAATCTGAAATACATAGGCACAAGATAATGAAAAGCAAACATTATATGAAAATTCAAGTAATAGAGGTATGTTTTCAGATCACAAAAATCCTTCCTTTCCTTTTTATTTTTCCCCTCTCTTAGAGTTGCCAACCTATCTGGTATTATCCTGGAGCTTCCAGAAATTAAAGATTAATTGTTAATAAAAAAAATTAAATAATGAAACCTCCTAGAATGTATCCACCATCAACTGACAACTCTACCCCTCAATTATGGTATGTCCTGTCTCTCTCTGGGCTCAATAAAAACAACTCTCAGTTATATCCAGGCATTGTGTTGCCTGGCATGTTTTGTCATCTGTGTAATCTTCTATTTCTATGCCTGTACAAAGGTACATGTAACTTACATACAGACTTTTGAATTAGCCATCCATTATCTATAGTTGGTTGAACAGAAGAATACATGACTTGCTATTTATAAGAAATCTATATGCCCTTTTCCCACTGTGGTTGCTTCCTAGGACTCCGTAATATAACATTTTCCCAAGATTCCTGTTTTTTTTTCAGAGTGAATATATTTGTATGTATTGATAAGCAAAGAAATCAAAAGACTTCATTTCGTCTGCCAATTAAGCATAATTAGCTAAGTAGACATTTCTTAATCATATGTCTCAGTCTTTTCATATGGCCTGGATGATAGTGTTGTAGGGCAGTGCACTCATCCCTCCCCTAGGGGGAGCTATCAAGTCCCTGTGGTTCTTGAAATAATGCTCCAATTCTGTACACACTGTTAGCAGTTCTAAACCATGGTCCTCTCACTAGGGCAGCGCAGCCCAGTGGTCAGAGGCAATTACAAGTGCCCCACACTGAATCAGTGTGGCCTAGCAGCTGAAATCAATAATGAACTCTGCTCTCACTGGAGGCAGCATGGCCTAGTAGCTGTAGTCAATAACAAACAGCCCTCCCACTGGGGGAGTGCAGCCTAGAAGCCAGAGTCAATAATAGAGACGCCTCCCATTAGAGCGGTACAGCCTAGCAGCCGAAGCCAATAACAAATGCCCCTACCACTGGGGCAATGTGGCCTGCTATCCGGAATCAATAACAAGCATGCCTCCCACTGGGGCATTGTAGCCTAGCATCCAGAGTCTGTAGCAATGGGTGCAGGCCCCATGGATTGGGGATTGAGGAGGTGATAAGGGGACCTGGCCCCTCCCTACTTCAGCTGGTCCCAGCCCAGGGCCCTCTTAGCAGTGATGCAGTCCACTGCTCAGTGGGGAATGCCACTGCAACACACTGAGCTCCTTTGGATACAATCTCATGACCTGGGCTACTTCTTACCAATTTCTGTTGGACTCTTCCCAGAGTCCTGCCTCCAGATCCTCAGCAGTGTCTCCAGGTCCAGTCTCACTGGTGGTTCACCTCCAGGAGCCCTGGCAGTACCTTCTTCCTCCTCAGCAGCCAGCCCAGTCTGAGCCTCTATCCAGGCCTTTATACTTGGGCTGCAGTCCAAGCATGCCCAGAAGGGCTGCAGGGGTGGGACTTCTTAAGCCAGATGAGTCTGGTTAGGTCTTGCTTCCCCAGTGCGGAGACTGCTACTCCATCACAGATAGGTTATATAATTTAGTACAATATCAAGTTTTAGCTGTAACTCTGTGGTTATTCTGCATGCTCTCTCTCGAGCAAAAGTGAAATGTTGATTAGGGAATAACAACATGGTTTGGAATACTCCTTCCAAATTGTTGGAGCAATTTCATAGGCAAATGTGAATAATATTCACTTTATTTTATTTTGCAAGAGGCTGCTGCATGTTTAAAAGTCTGAGCGAGGTAGCGGTGTTAGTCTGTAACTTAAAAATTGAGTGGTCCTGTAGCACCTTAAGGTATGTCTAAACTACATCCCTCATTTGTTGAGTACGGGTGTGTGGGATCTTTCGAAAAAGGTTTGGCTTTTTTTGAAAGAACCATGTCTAGATGGCACTTTCACTTTTGAAAAACCCTGTTTTGAAAAAGCATTCAGACGTCATTATGCAAATGAAGCACAGGATATTTAAATCCCTGCTTCATTTGCACTTTCGATCTGCCTAATTTACATCCCACTTTTGAAAGAGAGATGTAGTATAGACATAGCCTTAGAGATTAATAAACATTTATATAGTATCATGAGATTTCGTGGGCACAATCCACTTCTTCAGATGAGTGGAACAGGAGGCGGGTTGTGCCCTCATGATACTATATAAATAGTATCATGATACTATATACATTTGTATTAGTCTCTAAAGTGCTACAGGACCACTCGTTTTTTAAGGGTTTTTTTTTTCAGGCCAGTTGGCTCAGTGCTTCTTATACTGTAATATATGGAGCTTTAAGTTAGGTCTGATGTAAAATGGGGACACACATGGCACAGTTTGGGGATACTTATCAGTGAATGGGGCCAGAAGACTAGAGTAGTTCAGAATGAGCATACGTGTTTCAGATGTGTGGAGCACTGAAACTCCAGTTGAAGTTAATGGGAAAAGTGGATGCTTAGCACCCTTACTCTATAAGGTCACTCCTAGAGGCCATGGTCAGTTTTCCAATTGCAAGACTATATTAACAACAGGTTACATAGTTGCCGAGAACATTCTTTGACATTTTGGTGTGTTAATGCTTTCTAATTTGTGCCCCAAAACTATTTTTAAAAGGAAAATTAGTTACTGTTAAATCTTTGAAAACTTAACTCAAAGTATATTAAGGAAATCCATTTAAAGCCTAGGGCAGTACCTAATGCAACATTTTTTTTCTGGGATGGTTCACTCTCAAGACTCTCAAGTTACTAGCATTGTCATCAAATCATAGTGCAAAATTTCAAAATAATTTAGGTTTAAGTGAGAAAAGATGTTGATTCTTTGTAAATAACCAGCAGTTTCAATCTGTTTTAAGAAATAAAATAAAATTCTATCTCTCAACACCTTTAGCTTCCTGAATTTTAAAGGCACAGATGTATTTACCTAACTATTTTTCATTCGGATATTATGTGTTAGATTATCGATTTTTTCATGTCCTCTTTGCTCCCATATGGTATTGCACTGCACTACTATGTTGCCTGTATATAAGTAATATTAAATCTTTTGTTGTATAATATGATTGAATACAGCCAAGATTTTTTTCTGTGAACTGAAACTACATTAGGAAAACTGTATAAAGTAATACACAAAGGAATTTTTAAAATCTTAGTTTAATTTTTTTCTGCATTACTACATTAAAAAAATCTGTCCCTTTGTCTGACTAATGTTAGTTTGATGATTATACTAATATTAACTGCTTTACTTGAGTAAGCAAAGAAGAAGTAAAATACCAGTCAGACCAGCTGCTAATTCACAGAACGTAGTACTATGGTTATTAAAAATACCCCAAAGATGTACCTTTGTGGTTCAGTCTTTTGAATTAGAATCAGAATATTAATTTAGGCCTGAAGCATGATTAAACATTGGAAGGCCCCTTAAGAATTTTCTCCAAATTTTCTTGGATTTCTCTTTATTGGGTCTTCCTGGACTCTGTTTAGCTCTGTAATTGCTTTGCTCCTTTGTTGATAGGTTAAAGCACAATGTGATTTTCTCCATGCCATAGTATTTAAGAGAATGGCTCAATGTTCCGTATGTATGTGTGCAGCTGAGACACAGAAAGACATAGCACATAGTAGGCTTTTTTTCCCTCTGCGTGTAAGAAATTATGCAGCATGAAATAAACATGGCCTATCCATGAAAAAGGAAGGCAGCCTGAATCAAAAGGGTTTTTTCTGCACTGATGAAAAAGCTGCACTGATGCATAGTTGGCTGAGAGAATAAATCACTAGCCACATGTATTTCAGATATTTATAAGCTTCATAGCCAGCTGGCTACTTTAGGTTATTGCCTGCTGTTACAACTCCAACATGGAATTTGCCCCTTCTGGAATTGCTCTGTATGTGAATCTGTGCTTCCAGTAAACCCACTCTTTTCTTCTGCTCAGGAAAACCACTATTGAGATACTTGTTCACTGCAGTTTAAGCTGGCTTTGCAATGATACTGTCATGTTTATGGTACCCTTGGCCTTCTGTATAAGGAGCTAAGATTTTGGACTTTATGTAATGAGGAGTTATGCTTATTTTTTTTAAAGTACAGTTGCCATAAAAGCGGTGGATACCTGCCAGCCAGAAGTGTTATTGGTAAATGGACAGGATTGTTAAATAGAAGGGTTTTTAATTAAGCACTAGTCATCCTCCAATCATCTCTACACTTTTTCATAGTTGTCAGTTATTCCATTTGCCCAAAGGGATAATGCTTTTCAAGTTTCTAAAAATAAAATTTTTAAATGGAGCTGTCAAAGTATTCCCATCATACATATACAGACAAAAGATCATCTGGCATGACAAGAGGAAAAAAAGGCAGGAATCCGATGCTCGTCACAAAACAAAACAAAAAAAAGAAGAAGAAGAAGAAGAAGAAATACCAAGCACAGTCCTGCAGTAAGTACTCAAGCAAAACTTCCAGTGCAAGAATGGAATTTGTTCTAGATGAGATCTGCAAGGTTAGGCCTTACATTTTGGTTTTTGTGTGGTGGAATGAGGAAAGGACTGCATAAGAAAGAAGTGAAGAAAGAAACAGAGAAGTGATAGTTATCCCTCCCAAAATAATTTTAAAAAATGGCCTAAAGGCTTAATCTGAAAATTAGATATGTGGGAACAAATGAAGCAAGGCCTAAACTTGAAGTGAGCAGTTCAGCCAACAAAATAACAGCAACAGGTTAACATTACAGTGTTGAAAACTTGTCTAGAGGTTAATCTGCAGTACAGTGTGTATGTGTTATATAATTTTTTGGGGGGGAATAAAATTAAAAGATGATATTCTGATTAAGGTTTTGAGGAGATTTTAAAAATACATACCCTAAAGGAAAAGTGCAGCTCTCATTAATAACTAGAGATACATATCACTTAGAGCGATATGTAATAGGTTTGAAATGCATACTTTTTCTATGGAGAGATCATATATATTTTTCACTACTGATTGTTAAAATGTTGGCAAAAATGCCAGTGAGATTTGAAATTGCTTAGGATTCAGAGAATATATAATTAATTGGGACGGTAATAATTTCTTTCTACATTTATCTACCATAGTAGATGAATACCTCACAATATTTAAACGGCCCTAAGTAGTACTGAAACATTATTATCCCTGTTTTACTGATGGAAGAACCGATCATGGAAAAACTCAAATGGGGGACTGAGACTTCAAAATTATTTGACTCTATGTGACTTGCCCTAGGTCACACAAGATATCTGTGGCACAGCAAGGAACTAAATCTAGGTCTCCCAAATTAGTCCCCTAACCACTGGACCATCCTTCTTCTCCTGGTACATGATGCTTGTAAGATTACATCTTGAATATTATGTACACTTAAAGCACAGAAAAGTTAAAAGAACTAATATATTATCTTTTAAGTATTCTGTTATGTCTTTGTCTAAACAACTGTAAAGAAAGCATATGATAATTAGGTACAAATACTCCTCAAGAAAAGGAGAAATTGTTAAGGACAGACCATGGGAGCATAATCAAGAGAAATGGGATAAAATTAAACAAAGAGAAATTCAGGCTGGTGATAATTTATTAGCATGAAATTTGCATGGATCATTAGAACCAACCAGTCATTGTGAGATGCACCTGCCATGTTCTGATTCTCTTAGAGAGAGTTACATTTCGCGTATTTAGGTCAATAATACATTTTGGTTACAATGTATTTAATACAAATTACAGTTTACTTTGAATATTTATTGGAAGACCTCTTTTTAGAGGCCAGCTTCTGAACTCTTATTCACATGGAGTATTTTCTTACTTTTGAATGGTCCTATTGAAGTCAATGAGCTTACTCACACAGGGTATGTCTACACTAGCACCCTAGTTCAAACTAGGGTGGTAATGTAGGCAACCAGAGTTGCAAATGAAGCCCAGGATTTGAATTTCCCGGGCTTCATTTGCATAAAGCGGGCGCCGCCATTTTTAAATGTCCGCTAGTGCGGACTCCGTGCCGCGCGGCTACACGCGGCACGGACTAGGTAGTTCGGACTAGGCTTCCTAGTCCGAACTACCGTTACTCGGACTAGGTTTCACGAGGAGTAACGGTAGTTCAGACTAGGAAGCCTAGTCCAAACTAACTAGTCCGTGCCGCGTGTAGCCGCGCGGCACGGAGTCCGCACTAGCGGACATTTAAAAATGGTGGCGCCCGGCTTTATGCAAATGAAGCCCGGGAAATTCAAATCCCGGGCTTCATTTGCAACTCCGGTTGCCTACATTACCACCCTAGTTTGAACTGAGGTGGTAGTGTAGACATACCCGAAGTAAGGCACTACTCAATATCATAGAATCATAGAATCATAGAATAATAGGACTGGAAGGGACCTCGAGAGGTCATCGAGTCCAGCCCCCTGCCATCAAGGCAGGACCAAGCTCCATCTACACCATCCCTGACAGATGTCTATCTAACCTGTTCTTAAATATCTCCAGAGAGGGAGATTCCACCACCTCCCTTAGCAATTTATTCCAATATTTGACCACCCTGACAGTTAGGAATTTTTTCCTAATGTCCAATCTAAACCTCCCCTGCTGCACTTTAAGCCCATTACTCCTTGTCCTGTCCTCAGAAACCAAGAGAACAAATTTTCTCCTTCCTCCTTGTGACACCCTTTTAGATATTTGAAAACCGCTATCATGTCCCCCCTTAATCTTCTTTTTTCCAAACTAAACAAGCCCAGTTCATGAAGCCTGGCTTCATAGGTCATGTTTTCTAAACCTTTAATCATTCTTGTCGCTCTTCTCTGTACCCTTTTCAATTTCTCCACATCTTTCTTGAAATGTGGCGCCCAGAACTGGACACAGTACTCCAGCTGAGGCCTAACTAGTGCAGAGTAGAGCGGCAGAATGACTTCACGAATTTTGCTTACAACACACCTGTTGATACAACCTAGAATCATATTTGCTTTTTTTGCAACAGCATCACACTGTTGACTCATATTCAACTTGTGGTCCACTATGACTCCTAGATCCCTTTCCGCCAAGCTCCTTTCTAGACAGTTGCTTCCCATCTTGTATGTATGGAACTGATTGTTCCTTCCTAAGTGGAGCACTTTGCATTTCTCTTTATTAAACCTCATCCTGTTTACCTCTGACCATTTCTCAAACTTGCTAAGGTCATTTTGAATTATGTCCCAATCCTCCAAAGAAGTTGCAACCCCACCCAGTTTGATATCATCTGCAAACTTAATAAGCGTACTCTCTATCCCAATATCTACATCATTGATTATGCACCCAATTATGAATATGAACAACAGAATTTGACCACATAGCTTTGTGATAACCACATGATTAGAATACATTTCTGTTTTAAGTTCGGAATTAATAAGGTCAGTAAAATCTTTAATAAGAGATCTGTGATCTCAGCAACAATCTGAAAAATATCGTATTTGGCAGTCTTTGAAGAACTGATGAGTATAGTTAGGCTAAGGTAAAACGAATCACTGTGATAACACAGAAAAGAGCAGTCAGTACTAATAGTATTGAAGATGCATAACATCATCAACATAAAGATTGAACTAACTACTTGGTGACACAAAGTAGTTTCACAAAGATAGCAAGGACACATGCACATGCTTTAATTGGTGAAGGATGCAGCGCTAAAGCATGTTCAGAAAACCAGTCAGTGACAGTAGACTTAAAGCCTTCCAGAAAGAGAGAGAATATTTACAGCTGCACAAAATACATTTACAACCAAAAAGGAGAATTAACTTGAATGGGTTAGTAAACATTCTAAATGGATCTTTAAGAGATTCAGTAAGATGCAATGGTCCATTTTAATAAATACTATACTGGGATCTAGGCAAAAGGTCATTTAATATTGATGCACAGACTGTCTAAACTGTGAATGAGAATTTCCATGAGTTCACTTGGAAGAGAAATGTGAGTGGATCTGGTAGACAGACTTTGGGCAAAAAGTCAAAGAAAGACTTGGTTACCATTTATTATTATTATATTGTAATCCGGGGATTTTTTCATCAAAATGAAGCAATAGCTGTTTGATTTTGAAGAGGAAAGATAGAGACACTGATTAAAGAGTCTGTAAACAATAATCACTAAAGTTAAATAATCAAGAGTTTTGAATTAAATAACCCAAGAAGTATATTATTTCTATTAGAAATAATTGTGCTGAATAGTATAGATAGTCATTTGTCAATCCGACTGAATAATAGTACTAAACTTATTCAGATTATTAGAGATGAACTCAAAATATATTAATTGGCAGCTGGGAATGGAAATTGACAATGCATTTTAAAGTAGGACAGATTTATTATTAAATGTACAAAACAGTATTGCAATTTTGTAGTCTACTGTAAGGTTTGCCCAGAAGAATTTGAGGTTGCGAGTTCTTTCTACAAGGAGAAATCTTTTGTAAAAGCTTGTCACTCATCACACCTTACTCAGTTCATTAACCATGGGCAACCTCAAAGAATGTAGAGATTCAATTCACCCGAAATATCCTGAAATATTATTGCTCACCTAAATATCTTTGATCCTGAAATCAGATAGAGATCTTTATAAAACCAGGATTTTTCAAGAGTTATATTATTTTAAAATGTTTGTTTGTTTGAGCAGTTGTGTTTATCAAGTTCAAAACCAGGGCTATTAGCTTCATCTGGCTTCATGTGATCACAGCTGTGTGCCCACATGCAGTGAAGTGCAGGATTAGGGGTAAAGGCATGTTGTACAGATGATGATAGCTGGAATATCCAATCAAGGACAATATATTGGGGCTAGATTGTGCCAATATAAATATGTGGTGCTGTCCTACCTCCGCATGAACTTCAGGAGACATCTTTTTTTTTTTCATTACTCAGCAAAGGTAGCTTGGAATTCTCAGTGTAGTCTGAAAACAAGGTTTATGTAGAAAATACAAATATTATGCCGTATGTTCAAATGCAGCTACAGTATTTAGCTGTATGAGTTTTCTCAGTAGTACCTCTCTTACTTTCTAATTTCATTTTCTCCACTCTGAATCAAAATTGAAGAATATTTTAGTGTGACTACCAGAATGTCTTAGGCTAAAGAGGAAACTTAGACTATGGTGTGACAGAGCTAGCTACTAGATGTAATGACTTCAGAAAGTTGCTTGATATAATTGTTTTTACATTCTTCATATCATTCCAGTGTTTTTTTAGTTCTACATGTATAAATATGCCTCTATTATGATTATATAGACACTCTTTCTTCTAGTATTCCATGTGATTACAGTGTATTTCTCTCAAGACTAAGCTGAAGCTTATTTTGAGCTTTCTCCTGAAAGGGTAATGACCATATTGTATGTTTTAAGCGGGGGGAGTGGCAGGTGGGGAAGTGGGCATGAGAAAGTGGTGGAAAGAAAGTTGGCTGTCTGGCTGAATTAAGGGAACACTGTTTTTTGATAGTGGAAAGGGGGGAGTTCAAACTGCTGCAGGCCATCCGCTATGAATCCGATGGGCAGAAAGGTTTAAAAGGGGCAGCTTGTGCAGTGAAGACCCTTTTACATGGACCAGGCTGAGGCAACACTCATCCTCACTTCCATTTCCATGGGGAAGTACGAGATTTAGTCAAGATCTGCGGTGGGCATTGCACTAGCCACCCCATTTTATAGTGGCAGGAAGAATTTTTTTCTCTTGTCACCAGATTTGTCTAAGTGAAGGGATTTTTTTTTCACCTTCTGCCCCCTGGGATGTATTTGAATTAACATGAGTTCACCTGCACTATTGACTTTTATCTGCCAGGTAGCTCTATATATCTAATAATAAAGCTGCAGCTTGATTAAAACCAACCAAATGTCTCCTGACTTCATTTCGGTATAACTGGACCAAAAATACACAACATATGCTATGAAGTCTAGAGTATTTCTACAGAAAGTAAATAAATAAAGTTGAATGTTGTAGGGTTTTTATTTAATTCTTCAGTCCTTAATTACTTCATATTTAATTTTGATTGGAGCTTTTTAGTGGGGTTCACACTAACTAGCTAAATAGTTAAATTTTAAAATTCATTCCAGGTTATATAAAAGGTTAAGACATTTCACAAGGTTACAGATAGAGTCACTGCCTTTGGGCATGCAACAACTTCATTTTCTTTTTTTTATTATTCAAGATTATAAAATTAATGATGAATGTTATGAATCACAATACTAATAAAATAATTCTGGAGTCTCACAATATTCTCCTTCATATATTATCATTTTTCCATATGTGAACTGGAAAATCATTTTGAATGTGTAGAAGCAGATAAGTATGCTGGTCCTAGGCATCTTCTTGAGATTATTTACAAAATGCGCAGATTTGAATCACTAGATCTAATTGACTTGTAACAGTATGCAGCATCAGTATGATTATTTTTTGAGTTATCTATATGAGGCTTGCTGCAAAGAAGACAGAATGTTATAGATTGACAGTGACGTCCCTGCCTCTTCAATTATGGCTTAGTGCTTTACTTAAGATGTATCTTTACTATTATATCCTTATTTGAGTTAGCGCCAGCGCAGCATGTCAATGGTCAAATAAGAGAGGCAAGCTACAAGCCAGTCCTACTCAGCAGGGGAAAGTCCTGCAGGCCCAGTGATGCATGGTTTCCTGCTGGGGAAGGTGTCAGAGAGAGGTCCACTCCAAGGACCACTGCTGTCACTCAGAAACCTTCTAGAAGGTAGTAGTTCTCAGTAGGGGTGTAAATTCAAACAAAATACACTTAGCTGGATTTTTAGTTTTAGAGGAAGAAGGATTTGCAGCTGTATTGTAGGAAATCTGAACAGTTGCAGTTATTCAGAATTGTAAAAATTCCTTCTGTATTACAATTAATCCTTCAAATGATTCAGTTTTCCCAATTTTTCTATCCTGTTCTGTTAGTGAAAACAGAAGATGCTTTCAGATCACTTAGCTCATTTTTAAGTAACCTGTAAATTTCTAAGAAAATAATATTCACATTTTAAATTTTGTTAATGCAAAAATGGAGGTGGGTATATGTATTTCCTGTGAATGAAAGGTACATGTTAAATATTTCATTATGCCAAGCAATCTGTTTATTCTTGTCATACATTTCTGTTTGAGTTCACATATGTAGTTTGCACATCAGTGTGCACTCTCTCTCTCTCTCAATCTCTCCCCTCGCCCCCCTCGCCCAAGAGCACATGGGTCTCTGTAACCATGAGGCTTGATTTGATATTTCCAAAAAAAATTAAACTGACTCTAGTAGGGAAATAAGAGGATAAAGCTTGCAGTTTGCCATCTCTGGTTGGTAAATATAATGGAGATATTCTATTATTGGTAAAACAACCAAAGATTATCAGCTACATCCAGATACTTTCTGGGTCTTACAAACAGCGTGTAGTATTCTTGTCTATCCAAATGTAACTATACATCCCTGTTAAAACACAGAAATGATTATTACAATTTGAAAACATCATTTTTTTCCCAATATATTTTTCTAACCCTTTGTCTGCTTCTCTTTCTTTTTGTGGCTTTCGCTAAGTGGCAATTGAAAGAATAAGCTCTTAAGTATTCACATGGTTAACTTAACGGATCTGATATTTTTGTTAGTAAGAGGTAGAACTTAATAACGATGTGTGAGAGGACTGAAATAAAGCATAGATTGAAAAAAATAATTAATTGCTCACCTTTGACCTGACTCTGAAGGTACAGTTATTTTCTTACTGTGGGCCAAATCCTGCAGTTCCTACATGGACAAAACTCTAACTGAAGACAGTTGACTGATTACTGAGAGGTTCCGAGCATTTACATCTTCCATTAATTTCACTGGTTATTGGGGGGTATTTTAGCCTCTTTCAGGATTTAGCCATGTGGGAGCTTTGCCTCAGTGATGGCTAAGAAGTGTATAGGAGAACTTAAGGATTTTCAACAAAGTACTTAAGCACATACTTAAGTCCATCCCTGTTGAGCAAAGCCGAAAAGCATGAGCTTAGTTCAGAGCACATTTATGTCCATTGACTTTAATGGGGAATTAAACATTTAGATCTTTAGCCCTACAGGGATGTATTTAAGCATGTGCTTACGTGCCCTCCTGAATTAGTCTTGGCCTAATCTCTGCAGAACAAATTCTGTATATTTAAAATGTTAGGCCTTTTTTATCTGTTATAATGTGAAATATGTACTGTAATGTATTTTAATCATTAAGGGTGTCAGTATTTTGCTACCAAAAAGAAGTGGAATCTAACTGATATGCATATGTCTACACAGATGCTCGACATTAATAATATTTAATGTGAGTAAAATGCAGATCCCTTCATGTTTGGGGGAAGGGAAGAGATATCTTTAAGTGTTGAATAATACATTTTATTATGAAATAGAATATTATAAATGCTGTATTTTGGAGCAAAAATTTAAGATAAATAGTTCTTAAGCTAATAACAGTCCAGAAAATCTGGTTTCTCTGCCTTTTATGTGCCCTTCATATTGTTTTTGTAATCCTTATATAAATATAGATTTAGAACATCATGACGGGAATTCCTAGGGGGGATTTTTGTGGCACTTTAGAGCAAAATGTGGTTGACACTTGTTCCATGTTACCCTTGGGCTACAGTTTTGATCATAGACTGAATGGATTTATTCTTGTCAGCACAATGAATTTTACACTCATGTCACAGGTAAATTTTACAATCCTTTTTCATGTGCAAATGAAACACAAATGAATTCACTTATTTTATAATATTTCAACCAAGTTCTAAAAGTAAAAAGAATCATAACAGATAAAATACAGATGGGGGAGCAGTGCTCCTCTGCTCTTAGGCAATCCTGGGAAATTTATTGCAGTACAGAGCATTGAAGCTTCTTTAAAAGGGAATAGTAGTTGCACAAAACTCTAACCCAAAATGATACATAACAGGTGCACTGGTAGAGAACTCCTCTTCTGACAGCAATTAGTAATCATTTAATGACCTTTCTGATTATAGTTAACAGGTGTTCAAGAACATTCTATAGGTTCCTTCAATTTTAAAATATTTTAAGCATCCAAGCCCTTATGCTCTAGTATTGGACACCAGTTGGTTTGAATTAAAAAAAATTGTATTCCGATTAAAGAGTCTCAAGAAGGTTAAACATAAATTAGTCATAAAGCCAGTGAAACAAAGAGGAAATGATTAAGTTGTAGTATTATCTAAAAATATTCAATGTTTTAATTCTAATCGTGTTTAATTATGAAGAAAAAGAAGGAATTTCATTTTCTTTTAAAAACAAAAACAAACTGTCACTTATAACTTCAAACATTAATGTGCAATGTGCTATGTAATGCTGCAGATCTGAGCAATGTTTAAGACAACAAAGTGCTATTTGATAGTCTAGCCTTTCTGTGGAACAGCTCTTCTTCCTGTCTTTGATGTGTGGATGGTTTATTTAATCAATTATTAATCAAAGTTATGGCATTTTCTTATATATTTAGGTAAAACTAAAAGATGTCTCTCTTGCTTTCTTGCTTAAATAAAAGTTTAAATAGTGTGGAAATACTTGTTTTTGAACAAGAAATATATTGGAGAGATTCCAGTTTTAAAAGCCTTACTGTGTTTGAGCAATGTATGTTGGGAATAAAAGCAAGACATTTGAATTTCTTAGTCCTCTACCACGTGATGAGCTTAGGTAGAATTCAGAATACTTTTGTTAACCTGCCTTTCAATAACAAAAGCAGTACAAATAATTTGATTAGTGTATTTGTTGCACACTTGGTGTTAAACTTAACAAGAAACAGTTGAAAGACCCACCATTCTGGAGCAGGATGGGCAGCTGGACACTTGGTGCATGGAGAATCCTAAGCAGTTGGTAACATTTGGCAGCTTAACATAGAAAAAATGACTGTTAGGAAAATCTCAACTGCTGCTAATTAGCAGCAATGAACTGTGGGTAAGGACAGTACATTTTAACATGAGAAAGATTTTACTGTAACCACCACACTGAAAAAAATAGAAAGAAATGCTCCCTAGCTGACCCTTGTGGCAATCTAAGCTGCATATTGCAATAATCCTGTAAATTACTATGCTTTCTTATACAGTAACTTGGAGTTAATTAGTAATTTAACATTCTTCTACACTATTAAATGTCTTTCTTGCATTATATTATATTGTTTCATGGTCTTACCTTAACACTAATGGGGTTTTGTTATATTTTCTCAAAACAGTAACAGTAAAATAAAACTGAGCTGGAAAATTAATTAGTTCTCTTTTACCTTTGATTTACCTGTTATTAACAATTAAGCGGTGAAGCACTCTTTCAGAGTGGTGCATGAGGTTATGTAGAGATGAATAGACTTCCAGAGTATATTATTGGGGTGGGGAAGTGAATAAAGATGAGTAGTGGGCAAACCCCTGGAAACCATAGCACAGGATCACAGTGCAATGCAAACACACTTAGAATTCAAAGTTGAATGGGATGAGAGAAAGGACATGGAGGCATCATATTTCATATCACAACATGCAACATTTTCTCTTTACAGACTAGGTGCACATGTTTAATGGTACAGCATTGCTGCCTATGGAGTTGTGTCACTGAAGACTGGGAGATGGTAGGGAAGTAATGTTATAGTGTGTTGGTGAAGCTGAACTTTAACCTTATTTCCCAACTCTACTGAAAGAAGGAGAGGAGACACTTGTTATGGATTTAATAAGGCCACATTCAATGTTAGATGTTTGGTACTATCCAGCAGATAACAGTGTACAGTGCACGTAATCCCCTGTTTATTCTGTAATTACCCATGGGCCTTCCACCATCTTTCTCTCTTTTTCCATCTAAGTCCCTCCAGCATGTATATTCCTGAGACCTTATCGTAGCCAGGGAGGCTTTTACCAGCTCCCCCTCTTTTCCACATAGGGTTTCACTCTTAAATTCCCAAGGGGTAAATGAGTGCTGCAAAGCAGACCACCACCCACCTTTGTGCAGCCGCTTCTGAGCTTCCATACACCACCCCTGTCACAAAGCACCGCTGCCTTCTTCTGGCGAGTCGAACAATGACCCCATGTTTTCAGTGCAGGGCCATCATTGGCTTTGTAATGCTTGAGCTCTCTGCATATTCTTTTATTTTACAGTTAAAGAAAAATGTGAACTAAATAGAGGAAGCAACAATAATGAAATATGCGATCTGAGTAAAAATATAGATTATAATTATGTGTGGGTATGCGGAGAGACCTTCTATTCTAGATTAATCCAATACAAATTAAAAGTTGGAAGAGCTTCTTACTCAACAGTCATCTTCTCACTTGCAATGTTTGCTTCATTTTAAAAGAGAGTTTAAACAGGTTTTTCACTAAGTATTTTCAAAACTGTAGCCTTTGGAACTGATGATTCACCATTGCATTGTATTTTAAAGATAAAGGGATGTTTTCATTTTATATCCTAAAGATCAATGTGAACACTACAATGGAACAATTTGGTAAAAGCAGAGTTTCACTGGAAGAGAAAGCAAAAGATGTGTGCTTGGAAAGGATTGAATTCAACACAAAACATTTCCAGAAGATTTTGTCTCTAGGGGCTACTGCTAAAAGAAGTGCTGCTACCATTTAAAACCCCATTCTTTGCAGCTGGATCTGAACATTCCATAAAAAATTCATCCATGCTTTAAGAGATTTCTGCTTTTCTGTCCTCTCTATTGTTAGACAAATTGAAGTGTGCACTCTGAAGGAGTGTGGCAGTGAACTGAGAATTTATTTACTCATTCGATTCTAATATTGAGAGAATCTACTCTCTCCGTTCAAAGGGTAGAGCAACAATGCAAGTGACATCAGGTCACTCGGCACTTCATAGCTACCTGTGAGATAGAATTGTTCTCATGGCAGATAGGAAGTGACTGAAACCTCTTTTTCTCATCAATGTCTATTATGATTGATAGCTCTATGGTCACATTGAATATGCCCTTTTTAAATAATTCACAATGTCATCATCATAGTACTAGTTTATAACTAGCCTGTTATTTTTACCTTTGTTCATTCGCTATCAGAAGGTTTGATAAATTAAGTACTATGGATTTTGGTAGCATTATAACCAATCAAATCATACTTTAAAAAAAAAAAAAAAACCCTGACCAAAAACAAACCTGTATATACACAGCCCCAAAAAGCTATAAAACATCTACTGTCTCAGTGTCTTTAGGTATAATAATTCCTAAATGAATATCTCTCCAACTAAATGTACTCATTTTGCTGGTATTAATTACAATATGAATTTACCATCAAGATTTTACAGTTAAGCAGCTTTACTGAGTTCAAATAGTTTGTATTCTATGGGTTTTTTACTTTAAAGAAGAATATATTTTAAATGTGATAAATGTTCATTAGAAGTTGAATATAAGTGGCTGTTAGCCCTTAAAGCTGAATGTTTTAGTTATGAACACAACCATCCTCATTCTCTGAGTGCATTGAAAATACTTTTATAACCCTAGATTAAACCATTAGTATGTTACACAATAGTTCAAATTAGATATGTTATTTTTAACAGTGATTAAGGCACAAAATATTTAATTGAGGAATGTATAAATCAGTTTTTAATTGTTTAAATCTGAAGTTGCAGTTTAATAAGGCATATTAGAGAGCAGGGTAGTAATTATATATCATTTAACTGCAAAAATGCTGCCAATAATTAATGGAAAGGTCTAATAATAATCACACCTGTTTCTTTGCAGTCTTTATGAATTGTAGGCGTCAAACGATATTTTACATTGTTTAAATTCATTTACATTTAATTATTGTAATAAAATGTTTTATTTCCACTTACTTGGCATTTTCCATACTCTTCAGAATATCTTCTATTTTTGGGGCCCAATCCTGCATACTTTATGCCCCAGAAACTCTTTCTGACATCAGCAAGAGTTTTAAATATAAAAAGAAATAAAGATTTACATCATGAGTCAAGTGAAAGGGAAAAATATGTCAGGGCATTTGAAGATTGTGGCTGCCCTTGAACAAATGCCTTTGAGGAAAGAGAGGCCATAGGAACCTTCTCTTCTTTTGTGAACTGTGCTGAAGCAGGGCATAAGTGTAGCACCCAATCAAATATAAAATGTTGAATCATCTCCCATTGCAGAGAATGGCCAAAACTCAAGATGACGTCAGTAGGGCCAGGATTTCATCCAGAGAGTTCAAGTGCTGTAGCCCTACCTTCTTGTCTCCCCCCCCACCCCCGTTGTATCAGCCAGCAATAGTGCTGCAAGACCAGACCTGGAGGTAAAGATATGCCATGCCTTTTTGAAGGCTATAGCAGCCGCTAAGCATAGTTCAGCTCCATGAGGCATTTAGTGTTTCTGCCTCTCAGTGAGTCAGGGTATGTCTACACTACCCTCCTATTTCGAAATAGGAGGGTAATGTAGGCATACCGCAATTGCAAATGAAGCCCGGGATTTGAATTTCCCGGGCTTCATTTGCATAAGCCGGGTGCCACCATTTTTAAATCCCGGCTGGTTCGAACCCCGTGCCCCGCGGCTACACGCGGCACGAACTAGGTAGTTGGAATGAGGAGTAACGGTAGTTCGAACTAGGAAGCCTAGTTCGAACTACCTAGTTCATGCCGCGTGTAGCCGCGCGGCACGGGGTTCGAACCAGCCGGGATTTAAAAATGGCGGCACCCGGCTTATGCAAATGAAGCCCGGGAAATTCAAATCCCGGGCTTCATTTGCAATTGCGGTATGCCTACATTACCCTCCTATTTTGAAATAGGAGGGCAGTGTAGACATACCCATAGAGTGCTGCTGCTCCATTGGTGCATCTCCAAACTAGCGCCCAAGTGATCTTAAGGACACCGGTATGGAAGAGAACTTAAAACCCTTCTTGTTCAAGATTTGGATTTATATTTGTTTCTTTTTCATGTACCATCTTGAGAGTTTTCACATGTGAAACGGACCAGGAAGATTTTCAAATCTGTTTGAGTTAGCCAAACAAAATGTATCATATTAAAATAGAATCCACATTGGTTTCCTTGTGAAAAGCTAAGCTTTATGTATAATTTCAGGATTTTTTATCCCTACATACTTGATTATTGCATAGACACCTTTCTTGGTCTCTGCTTGGCTCAGGACAAGTACATTGCAGCATGGTAATCAGTATAAGAACTTCAACCATATGTGGTCACTTCCTGGCATCTGACTGGAGTTAGAATGACATCTACTTTACTAAGGATTTAGAAAGTCAAAACAGCTTCTTAATATTGTGAAGAACCATGTAATACTTCCTTGTGCACAGTTTTATGCTAGCTCATGATGCAATTGCTTCAAAAAAACCAAAAAACACCTTTTTGCAATGTGTTCCACTTACAGATGTAGGAGTATAAAACTAGAAGATCTGTACCTACAGAGAACTCTATCGCAGAATGTATTCAGCTTTGTCTTTAAGACAATGTCTTAACTAATTCCTTTGCCATGAGTGGCCCAGTTCTACTACCACATAAGCACAGAATAAAAACAATCCTATATAGACTGTGTCTGTTTTTGCGCATGTAACATTAGTCTGCTGAGAAACAGAAATTGAAATTAATTAGATTGGACAGACTAGAGCCATTAGTTCATTTTTATGAGACTAGAAGCGTAGCATATTTGTCATAAGATTTAATTGTTACTTTTAAATGAAAAATTTAGAATTTTATTGATATGAAAAAGAAAAAATGTGATTTAAATATAATATGATATAAATAAAAATCCAACTTTTTTATTTTTGAAAAAAAGTCATTGATTTTTATTCACTCTGGTCTTTTCAATATTTGGAGATTGCTATCTAGTCCCACTTTAGCTTTCTTTTCTCAAGATTAAATGTGCCTTTTTAAAACCTTTCCTCATGTTCAGTTTTTCTAAATGTTTTATCATTTTTGTTGCTCTCCTCTGGACTCTGTCAAATTTATTCTCATCTTTCCTAAAGTGTGACACCCAGAACTGGACACAGTACTCTAGCTGAGACCTCCCGATTGCCTGCTAGAGCAGTATAATTACCTCCCTGGTGTTACACAGAACACTCCTGTTAATACTCTTCAGGGAGTCATTAGCCTTTTTTCGCTATGGCCTTACATTGTTAATTCATATCCAGTTTGCATAACTCTCAGATTCTTTTCAGCAGTGCTACAACCTAGTCATCATTCTCCGCTTTGTTTTTGCTTGTGGCACGTTTGAGTTTTCCTTTCCAAGTGAAGTACTTTGCAGTTATCTTTATTGAATTTCATCTTGTTGAATCTAATTTTCCAATTTGTCAGGGTCATTTTGAATTAAAAGCCTGTCTTCCACCATGCTCATCACCTCTGTCAGCTTGGTGCCATCTGCAAATTTTATATACATACTCTTCACTCCATTACTCAATTAATTAATGAAAATATTAAATAATGACAGATTCAGCTGACCTTATGAACCCCACTAGATACTCCCTCTGAGTTTGACAGTGAGTGATTAAAATTACTCTTTGATATGGTTTTTCAACCAGTTGTGAACTCAACTTATAGTAATTTCTTCTAGACCCGATTTCCCTAGTTTGCTTATGAGACTTTTATGTAGGACAGAATCAAACACCTTACAGAAATCAAGTTATATTTTGTCTATTGCTTCTCCTAGGCTCAAGGCCAATAACCCTGTCAAAGAAGGAAGTTAGTTGGGTTTGGTATGATTTGTTCTTGAGAAATCCATGCTGGCTATTCCTTATAGCCCTACTGTTCTTTAGGTTCATACAAACAGATTGTTTAATAATTTCTTCTGGTATCTTTCCAGGGTATCAAAGTCTATAATTTCCCAAAATCATTCTCATTCCCCATAGGTATCATGTTTGCCCTTTTTCAGTCCTCTGAGATCTCACCAATCCTCTAGGAATTCTTAAAGGTAATAGCTATATTTTAATTTTGACCATTTTAGAGTAATTGTGTTTTCCTACTAGTATAGTGAAAGTATTTCTTTATCAAGAGACTATCATAGGCTTTTTGTTTCAGTATCTCTGTAAGCTTCTTATTGTTGAAATCTCTTCCATTGCACATTAAAATATCCAGTAACAGTCAACACAGCCTTCCTGTTCACTAGTAGTTCCTAATGTCTCTGTATGTGACTGTAATAAGATCCAACGAGCTGCAAGGAAAAAGCATTTATGAAGATGTGAAAGTTAGATATCCCCAACTACATGCACTGCATCAAATTAATTTGAGATGATCATCCAAAAGTTTACTTATTCAAATCCTAGCTGAACTTTTTGGATCTGCAAAGTTAGGTGGAAAAGTCATTCAAACACAGGTTTTCTTTAAATTTCCTGTAATTTTTCCTTTTGATCTAGAATGAAGTCTGGAAAATAAAATGCAGAGTGAAAATTAAAAATGAAGAATGTTTGTTAGCATGATTTTTGTAAAGCTCTAGATTGAAATCCTGACTCTATTTACAACAATGGCAAAACTGTTAACTTCAGTGTGACCAGGATTTCACCCAAAGGTGAATTTTTAATTTGATTTTTTACAAAAGTTTGGAACATTGACATTCTTATTCTATCAGAGCTTTTTATCTACACTTGATTAGCACTTTTTAGAGACTCGCTTAACTTCCAGAGATGTAAATCAGAACTTGAGGTATTTGATCATAACTCATTTTATTTTTCCCTAGCAAACTTAGAGTTATTTTGAGGATGCATACAAATAATGTATCTGTAACTGAGGAGGCGTTTTTTGTCTGCTGATGCAGAAGATGACCAGGAAGCCTCTGATTTAGCACTGTGGTTTCTCAGTGAAGTAATCTACCATATATTTGAGAAAGTTTGTGTGTCTGTCTGTAAACTATTAAACTGAAGTATCTTAAATCAAATTTTGGCACCGTCCATGCTGTGGGAAGTCAATGGGAGTCTTCCCTCAACTTCCCTTACTCCATATAGGAGGAGCACTACCAGTGTTGCCAGCTGCGCCCCTCTCAGTTTGAATTAGTGTGCCTTCACTAGACCTGCTCATTCAAACTCTGGAAGATTGACTACAGCAGCTTTGATCTTTTCCGTAGTGTAGACATAGCCTAAGTGACTTGCCTAAGGAGGAAGTCTGTGGCAGAGGAATGTACAGAACCCATCTTCACTGTGTCCAGAAGACCACCTGGGAACTGTTACTACTTTTCTATCCTAGGGCATTCCTCTGGATCACCCATAGAATCATAGAATCATAGGACTGGAAGGGACCTCGAGAGGTCATCGAGTCCAGCCCCCCACCCTCAAGGCAGGACCAAGCTCCATCTACACCATCCCTGACAGATGTCTATCTAACCTGTTCTTAAATATCTCCAGAGAGGGAGATTCCACCACCTCCCTTGGCAATTTATTCCAATATTTGACCACCCTGACAGTTAGGAATTTTTTCCTAATGTCCAATCTAAACTTCCCCTGCTGCACTTTAAGCCCATTACTCCTTGTCCTGTCCTCAGAAACCAAGAGGAACAAATTTTCTCCTTCCTCCTTGTGACACCCTCTTAGATATTTGAAAACCGCTATCATGTCCCCCCTTAATCTTCTTTTTTCCAAACTAAACAAGCCCAGTTCATGAAGCCTGGCTTCATAGGTCATGTTCTCTAGACCTTTAATCATTCTTGTCGCTCTTCTCTGTACCCTTTCCAATTTCTCCACATCTTTCTTGAAATGTGGCGCCCAGAACTGGACACAGTACTCCAGCTGAGGTCTAACTAGTACAGAGTAGAGCGGCAGAATGACTTCACGAGTTTTGCTTACAACACACCTGTTGATACAACCTAGAATCATATTTGCTTTTTTTGCAACAGCATCACACTGTTGACTCATATTCAACTTGTGGTCCACTATGACCCCTAGATCCCTTTCCGCCATGCTCCTTCCTAGACAGTCGCTTCCCATCTTGTATGTATGGAACTGATTGTTCCTTCCTAAGTGGAGCACTTTGCATTTCTCTTTATTAAACCTCATCCTGTTTACCTCTGACCATTTCTCTAACTTGCTAAGGTCATTTTGAATTATGTCCCTATCCTCCAAAGAAGTTGCAACCCCACCCAGTTTGGTATCATCTGCAAACTTAATACGCATACTCTCTATCCCAATATCTACATCATTGATGAAGATATTGAACAGTCACTGTCTCTTGGTAATTACAAACTCCTCTTCTGATAATGCTCAGTCTTGCAGTCACTGTGAATGAGGATCGTCTCTACTGCAACCAGGAATTCAAAGCCCAAGAGTTCTGATCATTGACATAAACAGAAATGAAAATGAGGGTAAAAATGACTTCCAAAGTGCCCATTCCATTAGCAAAACAAGACCATGTATGACTGAGCTACATAGCACCCTGTAGCATTTGTTGCATAGCCCATCTTATTTACAGCTAACCCAATGGACACTTCTGCAAAAATCTGGTAAAGGTCAATCCTTTTATAACAGGGGAATGGAGTTATCAGGGTGAGTCAACTGGATGATTTGTGAGTGTTAGAATTCAACACTGATTTTGGTTGCAGCCTAATGGACTGATTCACTCTAAAACAAAAGGAACAAAATGCTCTTATCCATAAGGAACACTATTGTGGAGACTTGTTTTCAAAAATCCATGTTAGATGGTATTACAGCATCTGAATAGAAGTCTTTGATTTATGAAAATTATAATTATTTTGATTTTTGTCCACAGACAGCTTGAAATGTTGCAAAACTCTGCAGGTGCTTGCTGTTATAACAAAACTGCAGAACAGATGGTGCAAGGTACCAGGCCAGCTCAAGGGATTAAACACAAGCTTTTGAAATTTAAAATTAAAGCTGGGTGATCTTGAGAAAACGTGCCTGCCAAACAAGCTTGCTTTAAAAATAAAGTTCTCCAGCTTCTCCAGATAAGCTCATTTAAATTCAAATGAGACAAAACCTGGGTACTTATAAAGTGTTTAGTGGAGGCTGAAAAACACCTGATCAAGTCAATACATGATATATTCAATTGTTTATGATTGGGGGGGGGGGGATGTTTTGTATATAAACACCTTTGTTTAGTTCCAAGTGTCTGTAATGTTGAGGGAGAGCAATATGTATTGTCTGTTCTGAGTTCAACTACTAACTGACATCAGAAAAGTGAATTAAGTGGCCTCATTACAATCTCCTGTTTGTGCATGTCTCAGAAAATTATCATACGTTTTCTCATAGTTGTTGATAACCTGAATGTGGCTTTCAAAGTTAGTATGCTTGTTTAAATCTGAATTTTGCCAAAATTCAGAATACCTGGATATGCACATTCATTCTTGCTTTCAGGGCACAGGACTGAGAACATGAAGATATGGCATATGTGAGTTATAGTATATTTGGCAGAGCTGTGGAAGTAGTGCTTACGTAGCTTGTAGTTTCTTTGTTTCATGAAAGCTAAATTAATTTTGAAATTTATGAATGAAAAGGAAAACAGGTATTCTTTTCATTGTTTTGAACTCTGCATGCATTTCCTTTCTCACTCATGCTGAATAGTCTGGCCTCACATTCCTCTCACAAATAGTAAAGAACATTTGGCTCAGAATAAAATCAGAGTCCTTGCACTGTGTTGCAGATGTCACCTTTGTTTCAGTAACATTGTGACTTGCTTATAGAGCAATTTCAATTTCTCACTGGCACAGGACATTGTTTTCTGCATTTTTTAAAAAATCACGCTTAATCGTGAGCCTAATGGGAGCATTTAGGCTCACAATGAAGAAAAAGCCCACTGAGTGAAAAGCAGCAATCTCACAAGCTTTGATGGCCTTGTTGGCCAGAATTTGGAACTCCAGTGAAGAGTTTGCTATAGCTCTATTTAAAACCAAAATGGCTGGCAAATATTGTAATAGTGGACTTTGTTTGCAAGAGCCTTTGTTAATGTGTTAGATAACCTATTAATCACAACTTTTTATATTCATATGCAAAATGTGCCCAGAGGACAATTTAATCATTTATTACAGGTACTTTATCTATTTACTTTCCCTTTCCCTTTCCCTTTCCATCATGTGAGTAGTGTTCACTAACTAAATATGTTACAGTAAGAAGGCTATGATGGGGCATAGCAAATTCACTGTATGTCCTGAGAGCAAGACAGTAAAAGGATTGTCCAAAATATGAGCTGTTGATGATGTGGGAGGAGCTGGATGGAAGAGTGATAATTGTAGAAAATGTATAGCAGGTGCAATATTTTGGTGTGGATTTGAAAGGCAGTTTGCTTATAATAGCTGAATGACACTCTTTCATTTTCCTTTCTTATACCTGTCCAATCTTGTCAGTGTAAAGATTTTTAAAGACTTTAATTAGGTATACTGGTTACAGAGAAGAAATAGAGCATACCTTTCCACATCAGGCATATGATTGAGGATGATCTATTTGGCAGATATAGGCTGGCAAGCTGAACTGATATAAATTAACTAGAAAAGGTTAAGTTAGAATAAAATTAGGTTTGCAGACAAATCTTATAAACTAAAGTAAATTCTGAGCCGTGGCCTCAGTTTGCTTGTTGTGCTAAGTCATGGTAGCACATATGGCTCGTTATTAGTTGCCCCCATTACAAAGAACAATGTGTTTATTTTGATTGTTTCTTTTAAAAGGTGAGTTATAATGCTAAGGCTGACGGGAAAGTGCTTAGATTATTGATTCCACACCATGGACTCCTGCTGCATGTCTAGACCTGGCAGGCACCATATTAATACAAATAAATAATAACAGTAATATAACACAGAATTATTTTATATAGCATATTTTATACAAATTATATTCAAAATACAGAGGGCTATGATATGAGACAACAAAAAGTGCAAATAACATGGGATGCTGGCCGAGGTAAAGGCTAGACAAGAGTAGAGATACATTGACATTTTTAAGAGGAGACCTGATGAAATGAATTGACTGTGCTCAGCTACTGTCCTGTGGGTGCCTCTATAAGAACCTAGAGAGGTAGGAGAAGAGTGATAGCGAAATAGTCTCAAAGATCAGGGGTTACACAGTGGAAATGTCTCACACCAACTGTCATACTGTATAAAGCATTAATACTCAATTTAGATTTACTCATAGGCCAATTTGTGAATGTTATGACACGAGGTGAGCATTTGCGCAGAAGGCTGATAAAATAAAAAGCAAAACCAAAAAATTTCAGTTGGCCTTGACTGCAACATAAGTATTAGTGTTTCTATCTTTTAATAAAGATTATAAATCAATATTATTACCTGTGTTTGTGGCAATCTGTCATGAGAAAGATGACTTCAATGATCTTTGGTAAGTTTTCTGAACAGTGGATGGTAAGAAGGCAGGACATGGTATAAGCACTAGTGAAGACGCTCATCTGATGCACTGGTGATCGTGGTGGTGTTTTTCTATAACATTCATGATCGAAAACCCAGATTCACAAAGGTATGTTGAGCCAAACATTGTGAAAAGACATCTAAAATTTGATTTCTCAATTTTATATGTGTTCACTTTTTTTGATTGTATCACTTTGGTATATATGGTCATACCTATTTTCTTCCACAAATTGATCTGAGAAAGTGGGTCTGGCCCATGAAAGCTCATCACCTACTAAGCCATCTTGTTAGTCTTTAAAGTGCTACATAGTTCTGTCTTTTGTTCTGGTAGAGAAAGGTTATTCCATCCCATTCTCTACCCTTCAATTCCTTTTTCCCCATCCCTCTTCAGGAGGTGCAGCTGCTCCTGGCTCCAGGGCCAGTAGAAGAGGTTTCTCAGGAACACAGGGCAAGGATTTCTACTCCAGATATTTCCAAATACTGAAGCTAAAGGTGGCCTTCAGCACATTCTGGACCTGTGGGAACTCAACAAGTTTATAAATAAACTCAAGTTCCACATGGTCTTTCTGACTTCTGTCATCCTATCCCTTGAGCCAGTAGATTAGTGTGTGCCACCCTTGACATAAAGGATGCACCCTCCCACATCATGATTTATCAGCCCCACAGGAAGTACTTCGCATTTGTGGTGAACAACATCCACTATCGTTCCAGAACTCTGTCGACAAATGAGGTTTAACGCCATCAACAAAACTGCCACATTCTGTCAACTTACTGTCAATAGAACGCGGCGGTAGTGTAGACGCAGGTGTAGTTTTGTCGACAAAAGTTCACTTTTGTCAACAAAACCCTGTAGTCTAGACACACCCAAGCTGACCTGGCTCTCCACATAAGCATCAGAGAACTGAAGGCAGTACTTTTGGTGTTCCTGGCCTTCCAGACACACTTAACAGGTCACTCAATATTGGTATTGATGGACAACACAACAATATACCGTATTTTCCGGCGTATAAGGCAACTGGGTGTATAAGACGACCCCCTAATTTTCCAGGTAAAACATAGGTTTTGGCCTATACTCGCTGTATAAGACTACCCCCCTATATAGAACGTCCCTGTGCTGATACTGTATGTACCGTGCTGAGCCAATCCCGGCAAGCGGTGTATTCTATTAATGCATACAAAGCCTGCTCAGATTGGCAAAGGTTGCAATAGCCAGCCTCCCCCTTACCCCCCCCAAACCCGTGTGGGGACGGATCCTCGCGTTGACTGCACGGAGGCCCCACTCCCTAGCTTTGCTCTAGGCTTGCTTGCAAAGGGGGGGTTAGGTTGTGGTCTACGCCCATTTATCTGGGAGAGACCAACCTACTGCCCAACAAGCCGTCCGCTTCCCCGGTTGGGGGAGAGTCCCCGTAATCTGGGATGGGGAGGACCCGGCGCCCGTCAGGGGGGCTACTCATGGCCCCTCTGGGTCTGTTGGAAGTGTCGCTCCAAGGGCCAGCGTCTCGGGCCGCCTCGCCTCCGGGTCCAGTGCACGTCCGGGGGTCTGGAACTCTCTTCCCCTCATGTCACCGTCCTCTGCCACCTCGTGACCTCTCGGGCCACCTCTGCCGCCTTGGCACCCCGGGTCGCCCTGCCATGGTGCCTGCCTCTCGTGCCAGCTCCGTGCTCCCCGCTTGCTCCCGCCGCCGCTGCCCGGGGTTTCTGCCGGCCTCCTCCCTTGGCCGGCATCCACAGTCGTCCCCGGAGGCCCCCTGGCTGCCTCCCTGCTCCCAGCCGTGCCCGCCGCAATCCTCCTCTGGCTGGCATCTGCGGTCGCTCCCTGGGACGCCCCGGCCGGCCCCACGCTCTCCGCCGCTTCCGCCCCTGACCAGCTGGTCCGGCCGCCTTTTAAACGTGGCGGGCAGACTCGGGCGCACGCGCCGCACTGCCGGAGGAGTGAGCCGGCTCCTGCTCTCCTCCTCCCGCTTCCAGGGTCGTCCGCGGGCGCACCAAGGGGCGGGGGCACCCCGTCACAGTAGCCGAAGCTACAGTATGTTTATACCCGGTGTATAAGATGACCCCCGATTTTTGGGGGATGTTTTTTAGTATAAAAAGTTGTCTTATACGCCGGAAAATACGGTAATCAAAAAGGGTGTGTGTGCATGCTTCTCTCCCTTAAACGAGGAAGCCCTCAGATTCCTGGATTTCTGTACAGAACATTTGATACATCTGCTAGCCTCATACCTCCCAGGAGTAGAGAACAAGCTAGTGAACTGCTTCAGAAGGTGTTTTCACACGCCTGAGTAGTCTCTTTGCTCAGATATCGCTGAAACAATCTTCCAGATGTAGAGTCTTCCCCAGGTAGACCTATTTGCCACATGACACAACAGAAGGGCAAGCAGTTTTGCTCCTTCCGAAACCATAGCGTGGGCTTCAGCATGGACACATTTCTCCTCCAATGAGGAGGCCATCTTCTATACACCTTTCCACCAATACCACTCATCCACAAGGTACTTCTCAAGATCTGGAGGGATCAAGCTCAAGTTATTTTGCTTGCACCAGTCCCACCAATGCTGGTAAACCTCCTTACTGGATATGTCAGTGGAGATTTCAGTCCTACTTCTGCTCTTCCTGGACCTCACACAAAACCACAGTCTCCTACAACATCAGAACCTCAAATTGCTGCAGCTCACAGCATGGAAGCTCCTTGGTTGGACAAATTCTCCTTGGCAGCAGGAAAACCTCCAGGAGAGCCACCTGCCTTTCCAAGTGGAAGAGATTTTCAGTCTGGTTGGCACAACATGGCTCGCTCCCAATGGTAGCCTCATGCTACTAATTCTAGACTACCTTTTCCATCTCAGATAGCAATGGCTTTCAGTCTCCTCCATAAGGGTTCACTTAGATGCCATATCAGCTTTCCTCTTAAATGCACACAGTCAGTCGGTGTTTATCAACCCCACGGTCAGCCAATTTTTGAAAGGTCTCAACAGGCTCTACTCTCAGGTCCAACAACCCACTCCTTTGGGAATATGACCCAGTCCTTTCTAGACTGTTGAGACCACCATTTGAGCCATTGGACACATGATCCCTATTCTATCTCTTTTACAAGGTAGCATTCCTGATAGCAATAGCTGCAGAAGAGTGTCAGAGCTTAGGATCCTAATATCGGCTATATTGTATTCTCTAAGGATGAGGTGCAGCTCCAACAGCACCCTGCATTCCTCCCTAAGGTGGTGTTGCAACTCCATGTGAATCAGGACATTTCCTCCCACCCCTGTTTTCTAGCCACATTCTAGCGCCCAGGAACAGAGACTAACTCCTTTGACATTTTTAGGGCACTGGCCTTTATATCGAGAGAACAAAACTGTTCATAAAATTGTACAATTATTCAAAGAAGTGGAATGAAAGATCAGCCAATATCATTTCAACACATCTCATTGTGGATAGGAGCCTGAATCTGGGAATGCTACAACCTTTCAGGAGTGCCTCCACCTCCACTCACTGCACACTCCATCAGGGTGGAACGAGGTGTACCGGTAGTTCGGAATAGGAAGCCTAATCCGAACTACCTAGTTCGTGCCTCGTGTAGCTGTGGGCACGGAGTCCGAACTAGCGGACATTTAAAAATGGCGGCGCCTGGCAATATGCAAATGAAGCCCGGAAAATTCAAATCCCGGGCTCCATTTGCAACTCCGGTTGCCTACATTAACCACCCTAGTTTGAACTAGGGTGGTAGTGTAGACATACCCTGTGAGTCTCCTGATTGGAATGCATATAAATAAGCACTTGAAGGAGACAAAAATGGCTACTTACTTCTACATAACTATTGTTCTTCGACATATATTATTTATGTCCATTCCAATACCCACACTACCCCTTTGTCAGAGTTCCTGAACAGAAGGAACTGAGGAGGAAGCAGGTTGACAGGGCTCTTCATTGGGCAACTGCAGGGTGGACCCAGGCTGGCCATCTGCCTAGCCGCTAGGGGTAAAATCTTCCAGCAATCATGCATAGGCACATGCACACACCTTATTGGAATGGACATGAACAGCAGATCTCAAAGAACAACAGTTACCAGAAGGGTAAGTAACCGTTTATTTTTAAGAGTGAGGGTTTCAGGATTGGGCCCCATATTCTAAACTTTAGCTTTTTGTCCCCTACTGAGAAGAGTAAATTCTGAACTAAAAATTGATGGTAACTGAGGTAGCCAGGAGAAATCTCCATCACTGGGCTTATATCTGGGAAGATTTTCTATCTGATTGGAAAATATAATATGAAGTATAAGTAGATGTTATACAGTATAATATGAAGCCATTATTACTGGCTTTTTATGAGTCAAATCAATCTATATCTTTCACAAAATTTAGAAAAGAAATATAATTTGCCATGTAGGAAAGGTGACACAAATTTTAATTATGGTACATTTTAGAAAAATCATGTAATACTCTGATCTGGCCATTATCTTGGACAAAATTAAATTTAATTTACAGTAAACCTAGAAATTATATTTTTATTGGCTAGAGGTCCCACTTCTGTCTGTACTGATGTATTAGGGATGAGTGGAAAAAATATGATGGATTTGCAGTGAAGCTATTGTATAGCTTTATAGACAGAAAGAATTCAAATCTAAAAATATATACAGATACACACAGAAAGCCAAACACAGAAGTGCCACAAATACTGATGGAAGTAACATGCTACTTTCATCCAATGGAAACCCCTTCCTGGTGTTCCCACGGATTACGGTGTGGGGGAGGGAGGTGGAGGTGGGCAGTATGGTAGGAGAGAGAAGAAATCTTCTGTCTGTCAGTGTCATTCACCCCTCTACAGTGGGATAACTTCCAGACTAAACGGATTGTAAATTCCAGGCATATACCTTCTCATACTTTCCTGTTTGCTTTCTTGCTGCAAATCTGCACATCTTGACATCTTACACTGATTTTATGACATTACTTATACTGTCTTCTTTTTTTCGTGTCCTCTGAATTCAGCTGCACATGTGTAGGTTAGGAATATAGCCTGCACATTTGAGTACCTGATTTTCCCCCATAAGTTTTAGGAATGTGGCTTGAGACACATATGTTAGGTTACAGTGCTACATATTGTAAAACAGTGCTGTCATACAACAACAATAGTATTTCTTTAAAAGCCATTTCTGCTATTAAAGGCTTTTTCCTTTGGAAAAGGAATGTGACTGTGAATATGCCTGATCTCAGCTCAATGGTCTTTTTTACAACACTGGAAAGATACTGGAGAAGGCGGAACGGACTTGATGACCTCTTGGTGATTGATAAGCTACAGGAAAGACTTGGAGTGCCTTTCTTCAGTTTGTAAGCAACATTGATGATCTGTGAGATCGGAACGTATGAATGAAGGAATCACCGCATGGCCTTTTAAATGGAGCAGAGGTCATACAGATGTCATGAACGGGTAGTTGAGGATTCCCCAGGCATAGGGGAGTTCCTGACTGGCATAGCTGGCTCTATGCTATCTCCTCACAGGATTCGCCCTTTCCAGCTATTCTCGCTTCACGGTCTCCTAAAAAGGAATGGGCTGGGGAGAGTCCTGTGAAGAGATGGCATTGAGCCCATTTGTGGCAGCTTCAGTGATCCTCATATGAGGTAATGGATGCTAGGAAGATGTCAGAGCTAACATAAATTAGAGCAGTTTTCATGTTTCACAAGCCCAAGGAGGCTGAAGAGGCTGTAATTACTGCCGGAGGCCAAACCAGCTCATATCTGGAGATTGGAATAAGTGGAAGCATAGCATAAAACCTCCCACTTGAAGTATTGGGGTATGAGCTCAGAGTGCTGCATGACTCAGAGCCTAAAGATGAGGGCTGTTGGTTCAAGACTGCTATTGCTTTAAAAGACATGATTCTGTGTGTGGGTGCATGCACGCACATGTGCATAGTGTAGTATAATGGTCTCCTATGGGACCTCAACAGACTAGACTAGAATTAAGACAAACTGTTTCTTCAAGTATGGATGTCAATTGGCATTTTGATAGTTAACAGCCAGGTTTTTAAAAGTGGGCACTCAGCTCCCATTGGATTCATTTGAATTCAGTGAGAAGTAGATGCCTAAATACCTTGTAACTCTAATTGCTTTAACATCCAAATATGTGTCTTAATTTAGGTTTCCAAGTTTGAAAATTAGAGCCAAGTCTGCAGAGTTCTTTTGGATCAATCAAGATTAGAAATGTTATGCAAATCCAAGTTATTACTGACTAAAAGAATACAACTGATTTACAAACAACAAAATATTCTTTAAAAAGGCTTTCCTTCATTTTCTCACTGCTCACTGATTTTTTTATTTTTATTATGTTATTCATGCTGATGTATTTGCTTGTGGATTTCTTATTTCTTATTTATGTGCAGGTATTTCCATGGCACTCATTCCATAGTATCTATGCTTATATCTCCTTAAAAGGTGAATAAAATGAGTTTTAAAGAGGCTTCTTACATAAGCAAACCACCACACAAAAGTAATGGAAATATTGTAAGAAAGGTTCACCTATGGGAACAAAGACGCAAGGATAGTATTGACCCTAGAGTCTTACGTGCTGCCAATGAGTTCATTGTCAAGAAGCCACAGGGGTATACTATATGAACAGGCAAGAAGTGAATGTGTTTTAGGTTCAGTATCTATTGTGCATTCACTCCAATGTGACTTATAAATCTGTGTGTGTTAGAGATATTTAAGCATCTTTCTCCTACCACAGAAAAGAAGATAGCAGAATGCCTGTGATTAGGGTTTAGGGGGGAAAAAGAACTTTGATGTCTCCATTCCTCTCTGTATTTATCTTGGGGAGATAATTAGTTCAGTCCAGACTGGAACCATTTATATAAACATGGGTACATTGTGCTTCATGAAGTTCAGATGAAACAGTGGTGAAAAGCAAAGCACTCTTGATTTTGCAGAACTAAACACACAGCATCATTTTGTGTAAGCTGCAAAAATGTTTTTGTTTTGTTCATCTATGATAAGTGATATCCTCTTCACAGAACCAGGAAATACAATTAATATCTTTTACTACACTGTGAGTTGTAGCTCATTCTTTAGTGCTTGTGTGGTGAATGCCTTATAGACTCAAATCACTAAGGGTATGTCTATGCTACAGCTTTATTTTGAAATATCTAATTTTGAAATGGATATTTCGAAATAAGATATTTCAAAATAACACTTCTACACACAAAATGCATTTTGAAATAGCATTTGGCTATTTCGAAATAGTGTGTCCACACCGAGTGGGTGCTGAATCGCATGTAAGGCCAGCTGGAACCAGGTACTGAATAAGGTCCATGATCTCCGCCCTGGACCAGGAAGGTGCCCGCCTTCTCCAGGCCTTGGCAGGTGCCTGGGAGCTGGAAAACTGCTTCTGGGGAACGGTAGAGGGATGTGGCTTTCTGGCTCATGTTTTAGGGCCACTGGGTCAGGGGCACTGACTGCAGGCTCTGGGCTGGCAGGCTTGGAGCTGGCACAGGCACTGTGGCCAGAGTCAACCCCTTTAAGGGTTCCGGGGGGTGGGGGAGGGAGAGAAGTGTTCTTGGTTGATGCCAGAGTGGCCAGCAGGGCACCCTGGGAAGAGCTGGAGGCCCCCTATTTCGAAATAAGTGTCTACACACCACTTATTTCAAAATAGCAATTTTGAAATTGGCATTAATCCTTATGGAATGAGGTTTACCAATTTCAAAATAAACCCTCTGCTATTTCAATTTAATTTCAAAATATCGGTTGGCTTGTGTAGATGCTGTTATTTCAAAATAACTTTGATGTGTAGACAGACCCTAAGATACCTATGTATTTGCCAAACTTTAAGCACAAGAGATCTTATTTAAATCAAGGAACTGCTCATGTGGTACATGACCAAGTTCTAGGTTGAATCATGGCTTAATGCTGTCTCCTGATTATATGCACATTTCTTGTATTATTGATTGAAAATATCTGCATAATGGCTGTATAACATAGGAATGTTGATGCATTTAAATTACTATAAAACATAAAGCAACAGAATATTAACTCAGAAGATAATAGATTATTTTTATTAATCTTGAATTTGTCTATTTGAACAGTATAAACAATCAAATATTTCCTATCTTTAGCTAGTTATTAAGCAAAACCAGATTTTCTGTTTTACCTGCACAATAACTTTTTAATCGCTTTCTCAGGGATTGTTTGAATTGATGAAAGGAAGATTTCTCTGTCTATAGTTCATCTTTTCTCTGAGATATATCATCATTGTATCTAGTATGTACTAAGCTACGATGCTGTCACGATGCTATGCACGCGATAGAAGAATACATTTCTAAGGGAATTTTGAGAGAAATTGGCAGTATTTGCAAAAGGAGAATCTCTCAAATGTTCACCACAGTTTGTGTATTCAGCACTATGCATTGCTGCAATGCATATGGCTAGTAAAGACTTCAAGCAGCTAGAACCCCCAATCAGAGTTCCAAAGTACTATATAATAAAACTATATACGTTAGTACTTAGTAAAAATATGTTTAATTTGTTCAATGATCTACAACATTTGTAGAGTTCTTAATGTTGAAGTATGTTTTTAAGGACTGTCTTAGTGGCTGTAGATATTTTATTTAATAATAAAGATTCCATTGCATGTAATCCTATGAAAAGATACTGTAATTAATTTGAAAATTGCTAAGGAGTTGGCAAGTATTTAAAACCTAATTTACTTATTATCTTTCATTCTGTTTAACGAATCAGATATAATATCTTTGAAAAGAAGGGGGTGGGAGGGAACTATGTAGTGTAAGGCACCAAGCCATTAATATTAGTATTGCTTTTCTTTTTAAGTTCTACCATGTCTGCTACTTTATCAAGTACTAAATTAATGGCTAACACGTAAAGAGGCCTAATTTGCTGAATTTTCAGATGCAAGGATCTTGTTCTTTAAAACTCTAGAGAAATACAGTGCATTTATCAGCTTTGAGTGGATATCATTGTGTTTATAACAGAGTGGAGGCACCATGCAATTTTGCTCTTGAAATTGGTTTATATAGATGACTGGTTGCTGTGAAGTGTATGTCAGAGTTCCATGCAGCTGTTATGAAGTAGTACAATTGTCATTGCTTCTTACATGGTTGTTGAGAAGAGCTTGAGAGCCCAGCTCAGTCAGCTGTTGAATAGATAACCCAACACAGTTAACGTGGCATACATTGTAAAGAATTACATGCCTGCTACAATGAGCTGTGGGCCTTTGGTCTAGATAATAATCCTGGTGGGTGTACCATGTGTAGTGGCTGTCTGATCACTCAGATATGACTGACGAAACATAAAGAAAAATGTCAGTCGAGTAAAAGAAAAATGTGACTGTAAGTTTGTTTAAGGTTCATGTAAACGACTGTGGTTTTTTATTTAACCCCATGTCCACCAAAGACTTTCATGTCAAACTGAATGTGTATCTATATGTAAGCTGTAGCTGAGATTGCATTTCAGATTACACTGAGATTTGTCAGCTAATGATAAAAGCATTGACCATCTCTTCAGATTACAGTGGCCTTATCTTCTCATTTCACAGCAAACAAAGTCCTTGTGTCAGTTTACATTTGCAAAGTGTGAACCTAACAGTACTAAAAAGGATAAGTGTTCACGACTTTTTAAGTGCCGTGGCATAATGCATTTGATTGAATTGCAGCAAACTAAAATAATCAAAGTGGCAACATGGACTAAACTGAAGAAGCAGTAATTAATACTGCTATCAAATTAGAAAAAATTATAAAAATGAAGATGTGCAGTGTAAAAACTAGACAACTGCTTGCCATTCAAAGGAAGCTCAAACGCTGGAAAGATTAATACAGAAAAATAAGATTTAGGTGGGCTTAAGGAAGTGACAAACAAACAAAGTCAAGCTAAGGTTGATGCTACTCAGAACTGATGTCATACAGTACATATTCCATGATACTGTTTTGCACCATTTGGTGACTATAACTCCTCATACTCTGTTTAGTTATACAGGACATTGCCTCAGATTTAACTTTGATTTGTATCAAGGATCCAGTTTCTCAAAGTAGTGGTCCACATTTAACTTAAATCCCTCACTTGTATATATATATATTGATAGCCCCTTATGAATGCTGTCACCCATTTCTCTTGAGTTCCTTTGAATTTGAAAGTAATTTTATTATTGCTAATGAGAAAAGGAAACAAAAAAAATCCCAAACAAACCCTAAGATTTTTTTTTAAAATGCTGTGTACAGGTAGGGGCCAAATCCTATCCATCAGACTCTCCTGAAAAAGATCCCATTGAGTTCTAGTCATAGGCATGAGGTGAGTGAGCAAGGTGGAGTCCAGGGTTTTTAAAAAACACATACAGTACTATGAGTAAAGTGTAATAGCTCTGAACATAGGTGCTGAGCCTTGGGGCTGCTCAAACCTCCCCCTCAATCTGCCCAGGCCCTACTCCATCTGACCCCATCCCCCAAACTCTTCACCCCATCCCTCCCCCCCGTTCTGTACCCCATCCCCATTCCTTTCTTCCTCCCAGTGGTACTGTTATTATGTATGACCTCACAGGAGTTACCATGGACAGTATAACTTTGCATAGCCTCCAGTGAGAGTCCAGCTTTAACTGGCACAATCTGTTGCAGTGTATTTTCTGTAACCCCCATCTCTTTACATAACTCCCCAAACAATAATCCTCAGTAACATTGCCCCAACATAATATGGGACTGAGTTTGTTGTAGGAAATGAATTATAGTCCCAGTGCAGGGCATTATCCATAGGCTTGCAGCCTGTTTTTATTTCTTCTCTAATTCTTCAAATCAGCTTTTATTTGCATTTTTAAAAATATGCTGCAAATTGTAGCTTTGATACCAGACTTAATTTTGCCTACAGCTAGTATAATTAGAAAACTTTTGAATATATATTTTACATTTTCACTTTCGATCACCCTCTCTAACTTGGCCCTTTCCTAGGTTTTTGTGAGATTCTCTTTTGGGTAAATGCATCTGTTCCAAATTTCATCTACCCTATCCATGTTGATGACTTTCAGATCTACTGGTCCACTTCTGAATTGACTTCGTTGATCCAATTGCATGTTCATCTACAGGACTTCGTTTAAAATTTGTTTTAAAAATATTTCATTAGCGTGTTGCTGAAGATAATAAAATCACATCTTTAAAAGAACCATTGCCTGCTTTCTCAGCTGCTATCAGACCAGTTTAATAGTACTGTGTAGGGCCATATAAATCCTAAGGATGGCCCTGTGTAACAGCCATTTTATTCTCCATTATTTGGTATGTATAGTTAGGGTTAGGTTTTCCAATGTATGTTATTTTGCATTTGTTATCACTGAATTTCATCTGCCATTTTGTTGTTCAGTCATCCAGTTTTGTGACTCATCAAAGTCAACTTTGGACTTGACTATTTTGAGTAATTTTGTATTGTCTACAAACTTTGCCACCGCATTGATTATTTATATAGAACAGTACTGATCCTTGGAGGATCCTGCAATTTACCTCTTTCCATTTTGAAAACTGCCTTCGTTTCTTTTTTTTTTTTAACTAGTTACTGATCCAGGAGAGGACCTTCCTATCTCATGACTGCTTAGTTTGTTTAAGTGTCTCTGGTAAAGGCTTTAGGAAATTCCCAGTATTTTATGTCCACTTGATCACTCTTGTGCATGTGGTTTTTTTACCTGCCTCAAAGAATTTTAATAGTTTAGTAAGATATGATTTCCATTTATAAAATCCATGTTGATTCTTTCCTAACAAATCATGTTCATCTATGTTAGTCTTACCAGTCTGTAATTACCATGATTGCCTCTGGAGATTTTTTTTTAAATTTGGCATTATAATTCAATGCAAATAAGTAGAAAGTACTTCACTTAAGAAGGAAAAATAAAATGCATGACTACAAAATGGGGACTAACTTGCTAATTGGTGGTGGGGTTAAAAAGAATCCAGGGGGCTATAGTAGCTCGCAAATTGAACATGAGACAACAATATGATGTAATTGTGAAAAAAATCAAATATTTTGGGGTGCGTTAATGGGTGCCATATGTAACACACACAAGGTAATTGGCTTACTTTTCTTACTTATGAGACTTCATTTGGAGTACTAGGTTCACTTCTGAGCACCATACTTTAGGAAAGATGTAGACAACCTAGAAAGAGTCCAGAGGAGAGCAACAAAAATGAGAAAAGATTTAGAAAACTGGACCTATGTGGAAAAGTTAAGAAATAGCCATGTTTAGAATGGGGGCGGGGCGGGGGGAGATTTAATAATAGGCTTCAAGTTTGTGTGTGTGTGTTGTGTTGTGTTGTGTTGTAATAAAGATTACATTGATTAGTTCTTCTCCATGTCCACATAAGGTAGGACAAGAAGTAATGGGGTTAATCCTGCACCAAGAGAGATTTAATTTCAATTTTGGGAAAAGCTTTCTAAATGTAAGGGCAGTTAAGTTCTAGGAAAGATTCCAAGGGAGGTTGTGGAATTGCCATGATGAGAGATTTGTAAGAATAGGTTAGACAAACACCTGTCAGGATGGTCTAAGTTTACTTGTTGCTGCCTCAGATTAGGGACATATCATGACTTCTAGAGGTCCCTTCTAGCCCTTTATTGCTATGATTCCAGATCCTTCCTGAAAACATAGAATGTGCTGAGAGAAGCTCATTTCAGTAACTTTGAATTACATGAGTTTGCAGAACCATCCCTCTACTTCCAATAACTCCTTACTCTCAGTGACATTGCCATCAAATTCCAAATCTTTGTCTCTCTGAGGTCAATGGTAGGAATCCAGTTGAGTTCAGTTGGGTCAACATTTGGCCAAAAATGAGCAGGGCTATCAGGTAACTATTAGATCTGGAAATAATTGTGGGAGTTCCTTCTACTAACTTAGTGTCAGATTTTTCTACTATTACAGTATTTGAGTATCACCTTACTTTGTGGATAAACCAAATAATATTAATAGATATTATTCAGTGGAAAATTTGGATCCTTAATTTTCTATTTTTATTGTTTCTTAGTAAGATTCTATAATAACCTAATCTAAAAAGCATGTACAATCATTTCTTGTTCATAAGGGGTATCAAATTACACAGTAAAACACATCAGTTTTAAATGGATCAGATATGAATTTGCAATGTGAACAAAGTAATATGTGGTGCAATACATTCACTTTTTTCACTTTCTCTGTTTTTGTTTTTGTTTTTTTAAATTTTGTCTTCTCTGAAAAACCCAAAATGTTTATCTAGCAGCTGTTCACTAGAAATCTATCAGGAACACATTATAGCTATTTCAGAAAGATGTTATCTATTGTTTTTAGATAATTGTTAAATTACACGCTACCATTCTGAATAATCTAGAAATTACACTAGAAGTGACCTGTCTGCCACAGCAAACTTTAAAAAGAACAGTTGATTTCAAAGCTCAAAGTCGAGTTAGGGTGCTATTCTAAGCTAGTACTTTCTCAAAGTGGTAGCCTGCTGTGCTACCAGCCGGATACCTGAGTTCAGAAGCATATTCTGGATTCAACTCCAAACCCAGCTGAAGCTAGGGACTGTTCAAAGCTGATGTGTTAATGCTGTAAAGGTTGAGCTTACCAGGTGTGTTGTGTCAGAGGGTATGAAGTTTGCTTTTAAAAGAGTAGGCAGTTTTGTTTAATGCTCAGAGTTCCTCAATCACTGTCATATTTGGCGTCAGTCTTATGGGCAGGAATGTTTGGTAAAAAGATGTTGCAGAAAAATTATACTTGAAACTATTTTTTATAAAAAATGCTGCTTACACTTTTCATTGAAGATAAATTAATCAATCAAACATGCTGTGAAGTAGGCTGCAGTTTCAGTCTGAGTCACACAATAAATGTACTTATAGCAATGCCTTATACAACCACATACAATATCATTAAACTCTTTAGTATTGATGATCCTACAATATTTGATATGTTTTTAACATAAAATCATGTGATGTGATGGCCCCATTTTCCTCTCTATAGAGGAGAGAGAAAATCTTGTGAGTTGAAATTCATCAGGATTCCCTATTAATCATTTTCTAGGATCTCTTGCTCTTTTAACTTTCCATCCACTGAGGAAAAAGATAGTGGGGTTTGTGACATAACCACTGAGTCTGCCGAACTGCTGCTCTCTGTCACTGCAAGAGTGTCTGGTGAAGACACGCTTTGCCAACTGCACAGCACGCTCTCGTTGGTATAACAAAACTACCTCTGCGAGTGGTGGTCGCTAAGTCAGTGGGGGAAGAACTCCTGCCAACATAGCATTGTCCACCGAATGCTTATGCTAGTGTAACTTACAGGGCTCGACAAATCATGTAATCTACTCGCCCGTGGAGAGTAGATTACAAGCCGGCACAGCCTTAGAGTAGGGGTGGGCAAAATATGTCCGGCAAGCTGGATACAGCCCATGGGCACAGCGGGAGCCTCATCTAGGCTCCCTCCCTGCCTGTCCCACTCCCTCAGAGTCTTGTCTATGTCCCTGAATGCTGTGAGGAATGGGAGATGCTTCGCACACTGCCCACGCCCCCAGCACAACCCCACAGTCCTATTGGCCAGAAACCAAGCTTGCAGCATTCAGAGCATCAAATGGCCCCCGCAGCTGCTGTGAGCAGGATGCAGGGGCATGGAAGGCAGGAAGCCTGTCTGGGAAACCTGCAGCGCTCCTGGCAGGGAATTGCCCAGATAAGTGTCTCCTGGCTACAGCCTGCGTCTGGCATCCAAGCCCACCCCTCCCCCAGATCCTCTAACCCTCAGTTCCTGCCCCTCCCACCTGCACCCCATGTTACCCAAACCCAATCCCATGCTCCAAGTCACATCCTTCCTCCCAGACCTCACACCCCCTTTTGCACCCCAGTCGCTTACCCCACGCTCCCTTCTGCATCCAACCTCCTTTGTTTGTTTGTTGTGATACTAAGGTAACAGAGCTAGATGCATGTGAAGGTCTACCTGTGTGATGGCTAGATACATGCAGACTTGCAAGAGTGAAATTCTGAAGATGCTTTGAAATCCAGTCAAGGTTTTTAAAATTTGGTATTTTTGAGCTTTTCAGATAAAGAAGCTACATTCAGCCTGTTTACATCCTTTATCCATACCTCCTCGCGTTTATTAAAGTTCTCAGATAATGGAAACAAAAGGGTGAAACAACTAAAAATAATAAAAGAATACAACTTTAATTAATGCTCCTATCTTACTCTTTCAAACACTTGAGAGGCATGATAATATAAAATAGCGAAATAAGTGCCTAAACAATGTGGTTGGCAGTTACACCGCTATATAAATAGTAACTACTGTGTGACAACTCACAACAATCAAAATATCACTTTTATATTCTCCACTTCTATTAATTATATTCAACTTAGAACCTATATTAAAATTGCATTTCTTACTGTCATAGAATATAGAAATCCACTGCTAGACATCTAACAACCAGCTAGCAAAGTACTCAGCTGGATCCCATTTCATCTATAAGACAGAAGAGATTTGATTCTAAAAACAATGAATTACTACCAAAAAATCCTAACATTATTTTAATGTATGAAGGTAACTTAGGTGAATTTGCATTGATTTTTAAGACTAATTCTCAAGAGATGCTATAAAAAATACTCCTTTGTTTTAACATGGCATTCTGCTTGAACCCTCTCTGCTGATACAAAAGAAAGCTTTCTTTGAGACCAGTATGAGACTGAACCCCAGAGTGAGGAAGGAGTCTGTTGCTTTCAAATGAGCCCTCTTCTAGTCACAAGTTATCCTTTAGTCCCCATCAATAAAAGTGGCTGTAATTAGTCTTCCTCCCACTGAAAGGTCTCTTCCTGTTGAATATAGCACAGGACTAGGTAAGATGTGGCCTGGGGGCCAGATCCAGCCCACCTAATACTTTGATCTGACCCACAGACTGCATCTGGCTGCTTTCTACTTGCATCCTGCTGTCCATGCCACCAAATTTCCAGTTCGTGGCTCAGGCAGCAGGATCCAATTTAAATGGCTCACAGCTCCTGGTATTGGCACTGCCCTGACAATAGCTAGAGCTATGAGTCTTTTAAATAGCTGTAGCGACCCCAAGGGGATGCAAAGCAATGTGGTAGCAGTGAGGACGAGAGCCGCAAGCCCTTTAAACTGCTGCTATTTAAAGGGCTAACAGCTCCCAGCACCACTATATTGCATTGCCTGGCAGCTGCCTGGAGTTGCTGTGGCTATTTAAGGGTATGTCTACACTACAAAGTTAATTCAAACTAACAGTCGTTAGTTCGAATTAATTTTCATAGGCGCTACACATGCAAACCGCTAGTTCGAACTTAATTCGAACTAGCGGAGCGCTTAATTCGAACTAGGGAAACCTAATTCTACGAGGACTAAAGCCTAGTTCGAATTAAGTTGTTCGAATTACGGGCTGTGTAGCCACTTAATTCAAACTAGTGGGAGGCTAGCCCTCCCCAGCTTGCCCTGGTGGCCACTCTGGGCCAAGCTAGGGAAACTCTTCTGTCCCCCTCCCGGCCCTCGAGCCCTTAAAGGGGCACGGTGTGGCTACAGTGCTTGTGCCAGGTGCAAGCCTGCCAGCACCCAGCCAGCAGACCCTGCACCTGGCACAGCATGAGCCAGCCACCCGCTGCCACCCAGCCCTCCGCCTCTTCCCGGGACCAGGCTGGTGGCGCCCAGGAGCCTGCCCAGGGCCGCAAGAGGTGGGCGCCCGCCTTGTCTAGTGCGGAGATCGTGGACCTCATCCAGGTTTGGGAGGAGGCCTCCAACGTCCACGACCTCCGCACTAGGCACAGGAAAGTGGCTGTCTAGGGCAGGATAGCTGCCAGCCTGGCCACCAAAGGCCACATGCAAACCCAGGAGCAGGTTTTCATGAAAATCAAGGTGGTCCAGTGAGACCCCCCGACCCTGAGCTGAGAACATAAGAACGGCCATACTGGGTCAGACCAAAGGTCCATCTAGCCCAGTAGCCTGTCTGCCGACAGCGGCCAACACCAGCTACCCTGGAGTGGATGGACTGAAGACAATGACCAAGCCATTTGTCTCGTGCCATCCATCTCCAGTCTTCCACAAACAGAGGCCAGGGACACCATTCCTACCCCCTGGCTTATAGCACTCCATGGACCCAACCTCCATGACTTTATCTAACTTCTCTTTAGCTCTGTTCCAGTTCTAGCCTTCACAGCCTCCTGCAGCAAGGAGTTCCACAGGTTGACTATTTGCTTTGTGAAGAAGAACTTTCTTTTATTCGTTTGAAGCCTGCTACCCATTCATTTCATTTGGTGTCCTCTAGTCCTTCTATTATGGGAACTAATGAAGAACTTTTCTTTATGTACCCTCTCCACGCCGCTCATGAGTTTATAGACCTCTATCATATCCCCCCTCGGTCTCCTCTTTTCTAAGCTGAAAAGTCCCAGTCTCTTTAGCCTCTCTTCATATGGGACCTGTTCCAAACCCGTAATCATTGTAGTTGCCCTTTTCTGAACCCTTTCCAAGGCCAAAACATCTCTTTTGAGGTGAGATCACATCTGTACACTGTACTGAAGATATGGCGTACCATAGTTTTTTACTTCCCCTCCTCCTTCTTCCTCTGGCTTCCCCCTTTCAGCTCCCTCCTCCCAGGCTTCCTCCTCCCCTCTCCCACCCTTTCTCTTCCCCTCTCCCACCTCCTTTTCCCAATCTCCCCAGAGGTTAATCCCCCCCCAGTTTTGTTAAATAAAGAGAGCTTCTATTTTTTAACACACGTGTCCTTTATTTTTTACATCAGGAAGGGGGGCTAGAGAGGGGTAAGTGGAAGGAGGTGAGGGAGGAATGGGTTATGAGCTCCCGATGGGGAGGACTGGGGTGGCTCTGCGGGCTCCTTGGGGTGGAAGCTCTCCTGCAGGGTGTCCTGGATCCTGACAGCCCGCCTACTGACCCCCCCTCCCCCGGATGGCAGCCTGCGGCAAGTGCAGCCGGGCTGATGGCGGAGTGCTGTGATGTGCCAAGTGCGGGCACTCAGGGCTCTCCAAGATAGGACTGCTTTGCTGTCCGTCATTGAGATAGATCAGCAAGCGGGGAACCCTGAGAACTGTCTGTCCGGGGTGGGGGTCGGGTCCCTTTAAGCACAGCCCTCAGCTAGCCTGAGGCAGCAGCTCCACACTCTAAGTCCTGACCGGATGCCCTGCCGGCACCTGTTCCAGCCAGCCTTAACTTCAGTTCAGGGTCCACTCAGTGTGGACATGCTAGTTCGAATTAGCAAAACGCTAATTCGAACTAGTTTTTAGGTCTAGATGCATTAGTTCGAATTAGCTTAGTTCGAATTAGTGCTGTAGTGTAGACATACCCTAAAGGACTCCCAGTCATGTTGCTGCCCCATCAGGGACTGGAGCTGTCAGCCCTTTAAATAGCCACAGCCACCCCAGGCGGCTCCCAGGCAATGGGGTAGCAGCAGGCCCAGCAGCCATAAGCCATTTGCTCTGTTTTTGCTTCAAAGCCTCCAGCCCCAAACAACTCTAGGGGAAGTTTAGTCCTCCAGCCCTCACCCCTTCCGGGGGCAGAGGGTGGAGCCAGCCCAGAACCAGTACCAAAATTCATTAAGTGCTCCCCTGCAAAAATTATTGCTCACCCCAATATAGCATCTCCCAAATAATGTTGTATTGTCCCAAAGGCTGCTTATATCAAGTAGTCACTACTTAAGCCACAGGACTTCCAAATAAAACTGTCCTATTACCTCTTTGAGATATCAAATCACAGGAAACTACTATGGAAAATTCACCCAGGCTTTTTTAATGAATAGAAAATGATTAGTGGGAGGAAGGATTTATAGGACTATATCCTATTACTTTACTATTTGGGTCACCACTTTGAATCTAGATCAAGTAGATATTGGCGTTCTTTTTAATGCCAAAAATTCACTACCATCCAGTGTTCAAATGAGGAGCAATGGGAGGAGTGGTTCTGCCATAACCTTTCATCTCCAGTAGGAAAAAAGACAAATTCAGAAATGAACTGCAGTTTGAGAAGTGTATCCAAGCCTGACAGTGTCCTTTATCCCAATCACCACAAACATACATGACCCCTCAGAATAGGATTTTTGTGGTTGATTAGTTCAAAAGCTGTTCTACAGGTTCTGTAGCTCAGCACCCAGAGATAAAAATGTCATTCCCATTGACAACATCACAGGACTTTCAAATTCTATCCATTTATTGGGTTATATACAGACACTTCCAATCAGTGGCCTTATTAGGAAATCAGAAAATGTGATGGGGCGGGGGGAGGAAGGGATAGAGATGCTTAGGGTATCCATTGAGATCTCGGCATTGTGCAGAATGACTTTATGTGGGAAATATGCAGCAAGACCTATTACAATGAGTCTTGGCAGCATTATAAACACACTAATAATTTTTTTCTTTTTAAAAGACTCTTTTTTTGAAAGATTTATTTTTAAAGCACATTGTTCAAACTCACAATTGTCCCACTGCCCCCTTCATTACCTCCTCGAGAGGATTTTCTTGGGTCTCAAGCCTCTAATCCCGCCCTTTTTTATGGCGAGAACCTATGATCTCGCTTCATATCAGTTTTAAGGCTGTATCTCTGTGATTGTACCAGCAGGTCTGACTTTGGGTTGGTGCCTCTGGTTCTGCTCTCTCTCAGAGACAATGACAAAAGTAACCAATGGCACACCAGCTGTCACAAAAGCACAGTACATTTATTTAGACCAAGAGCATTACAAAGAAAACTGTGAACTGTCTACATGCACGTTAAGCTTATTGGGTATTTCTTGTCATCTGCAAGGGATCCTGTAGATCCTTAGTTCATTTGGACAGGTTTTTGTTCCAAAGCGAGTCCTACTCTGAGTTAGAACAGGCTGACGCTTACACAGTTTGGAGGCCTTTATTTCCCAGGCCTACTAAAAGTGATACCCAGTCAATGTCATTTCCCCCAGGGGGAGAATCTTGATATGAAATAGCTGTGCATCTACATAACCAGCACTGAGAATGTGCATTAATTACACACACCCAATGATTCTAAAGTTCACAGGAAACCCACCCCATGAGCCAGGCACACTAACTTACATATACTGTTTATGTGCCCGTCACATCTGGCACATCTGAATAAAATAGTCTTTTAAGTTTTCATGTTTGTGGCCACCAATGCTCAGTCAGTATTCTCACTCAAACATAGGCCTCTTAAATGATAAATGAGTAAGGAGAAAATACCTTCCAGGCTTGCCATTTTTCTGCTAACAATCAAGCTGAGTGCAGAGAAAAGAGCCAAACACCTTTGTGATCTGTTAACGATCCATGACCATGGAGGCCACAGCCAGACACATACATAAATGAGAGATAGTACTAATAGCCTTTGCCTCCAGAAAAACAAGACCTCTACCCATTTAGTAAAGAAGGATCTTCCTTATGTGCCAGTAGTTAGTAACATTTATGTTCTTTTCTCAGGCCTCTGGCCACTGGAAGACATCATAATTAAAAAAACCTGATGATCACTTCAGCAGGCCTGATATTATACATCCTGAAGGAAGCAGTGCACACTTACTATGAGTTCACGTGACAGCACACAGCACTGTGGATGGCAATGGATCTTGGGCAGTGAACATACTGAGATGTGAAATAGTGATTAAGGGCCTATTTTTTTAAAAGATTTACAGTTCTATTGATGTCAGTGGGACTACTCAAATTACATAAATTAAGCTGGGGCATAAGTCTTGGAGGGTCGGGGCCTAACAGACTACAGTACTTCAAATGCTTTGTCTTTTGCTGCTAGTTATTTTGCTTAAGCATTTGTGCTTTGGAAAATAATGTTCATTTTTGAGATCACTAAAATGCTCCATCAGCAGTTTTTAGTAGTATTACCAGGGTTACAGATACTTGATACAGTGTGTCTAAAAGAACTTGATGAAAAAAGGGAATCACCCAGCAACCCACACACAGAGACACACTGCAAATCCTTTAATTTGCAAGCATCAAAAGGCACTTACAATTTTTTAGGAAGGCACTTCATTTTAAAATAAGCACTCTGATTCAGAAAGACAGCTGAAGTAGTCCAACATCTTAAAGGTAAATTTGACTTTATTGTCCCCTAACAAACTTAAACCAAAGTGTTTGTGTGTATCATCAACAGGTCTGCCTGTCCATTAACATGGTCTTCTGTTAGCTAGTTTATTATTTACTCAGAATTTAAAAAAAAAAAAAAAAAAAAAAAAAGATACATCAGTGGATGGCTGCAAAATCTAGTAGTTTAATTTTGCTCCTTATTAAAAAAATCACACAGTTCCCCAACACATGCAACCCCGAATCAAGCAAGTGCCAGAGGAAAAGTGTAATTCATGCAGTATGCCAAAGAGGCAAACTTGGTCTCTGTTTGTTTGGTGGGGATGACACATTCAAGAGTAAGGTTTGACTATGAATTTAATTTAATTTATCTGAAAATGGCCAGCTTCCAGCTCCTGAGTATTAAAGCTAGGTCCAGTTAGTGGGAGCTGTCTATCTGACAGCAAATGCTGAGAAGCTACACAAGGGAAGATCAGGTTCTCATGTAACAGAACCCAGGCTAGGTATGTTGGAATCCATCCGTGATTATGACTGGAAATTAACTATAAGATGGCTATTGCAACAAATCACAATATTTTTGTCCTGCTGATGTGCTATACAATTGCAGCTAATTACATTAATGTGGACCTGGTCTAAATGGCAATGAAGTCATTAGAAAGTTTTAATTTGTCTCTCTATGTATTATATGAAGGGAGATGAACTACACTAAACCATATGGGTTTGCCTGAGATTGCAAGAACATTGAACTATTCATTTCAGGCCAGATTGGAGTCTTCCATTTACTTCATTGGCACTGGGTGAGATCCTTCAACACCATTCTAATTTCTGTAATTCATGCAAATCTTGGGGATATGGCTTCTCGTTTGTAAAGCCAGTTTATTTCTATAGTAATCCAATTAGATGCATAACTATTCAGCACATCTGTTTAAATCATTTATAACTAGCAAGGCACAGAGCTTTGGGCCAGGTGCTGAATTGCCTTCACTCCTACGGCATGTCTAAACTAGAAAATTATTTTGAAATAACTAAATTGGAAATAATAACTCCTGAAATAACTATTTCAAAATAAGCTTATTCCCCAAGGAAAGCAGGAGTATAGATTTCGAAGTAACAAGCCTGTTATTTCAAAATAACAGGCTTGGTAGTGTGGATGCACCACTTATTAATTCGAAATGGGGGGGATTATTTCAAAATAACTCCCTAGTATACACCAGGGCCTAGCGGCAGCAGTGGGAATTCAGAATTGTCAAAACAGTAATGTTTCCTTCTGTTTGTCTCATCTACCTAGTTATCATTATATAGCACATTCATTGCCATACTTGTGTTGGAGTGTCTCTTTTTTGCGAGCTCTTCTGTATTAACCCAAAGATGTAACATAAGGGCTGTAATTACTAAAGAGAAATCCCAACATGTTGATGTTAGTGAACATAATAAAAACAATAAACAAGTTTTTAAGACTGGATTTTGTCAACCTCTCTGTCAGCCCAAAACTTAAATTTGAGACCTAAAGCGTGTTTTAATAGAGATGGATTTCACAAAAATTGGAAACTTCATAGTATTATGTGATATATTTTAACAAAGCTTTTACTTAAACTTTTATTGCAATCATTTCCAAAATAACATCTCTATCAAAAATAAATTTTTGGTGAGAAAATACAGGTTTTTGGCAACCAAAATTGTTGTAGCATGAATTTTAAAATTATTTTTGTAAAATTATTGGTGAAAAGTTCAATAGAAATATCATAGAAAATGTGAAAAAAATAAAATTTCAACAATTTTGTTTTTTAAGAAAAGGTCAGGGTTTTTTTTTTTAACAACCCTTCCTCACTTTTTGTGCTACAAAATTTCCATTAGCTACATCTGACATCGTTTCTTTTACTTAGTTGAATATGGTTATAGGACATCTGCTCTTCTTGCCTTTGTTCTTATTACAGGTATAGATAGGATGCACCAAAACCATATTAATGACTGTATATCAGTCTGACAATATCAGTATATATTGCATGTATTCATGGCTATACTGCATGAATATGCAACTATAATATCATAATCAGATGAATGCATATGAGCAGAATTTAATTGAGAAGATAACCTAAAAAAAACCTCTGAAATATTTTCTACCTCGTGCTAAACAATATGTTTTTAACATGATTATTATGCAGTAGGTACTTTCTTTTGCAAAGATCAGTTAAATTAAAATATTTCTCTCCTGTGAGAAACCCCCAAGTCACCCTTTTTAAGTTCTTTTGTTACCATCTTTAAAATACCTAACTCTTGCATCATTGATTTAAGTGTCCTCTGAAATGTGTAATTGCAAAAACATTTTGAAAATTAAAATGCTTACATACTTGTACCCATTCATTACTACTGAGGTGTTAAAATAATTTATTCCATTATATTAACGGTTGCTTGATGCATCAAAAGATAATTTGCCATGTAATTTTGTTAAACCTGAAACTGTAGCGTATTTTCTTGATAATACCACTAATATATCAAGAGTAAATAAAATGTTTAGTGGTAGGCACATTAATTATTGCCTTCGTCTACTGGTGTTTAAAACTAAGAAATAATTAAATGTGCTTTAATAAGATATGGTTCCGGGAAAGCAGGATCATTTATGAATTGCTAGAGGTGCATAGAGCTGTCTTTCCCTTGAGAGACGGAATTTATGCCGAACACCCCGCTGATTGTTCAGGAGGTAAAGAACCAATAGCTGCATGTACAGAGGTTTAATTTAAAGTGTGTTTCTCACTAGGCTGCTCACAACACTTAATTAAACTCTGCTGTTTTGGCAATGACAAATGCTGTAGTGCAAAAGGAACCAGAGTAGCAGTGACTGAGAAGCTTTTGTAATTTCTTTCATGTGCACTGGCAGCAAGATTCAGGTCAGAAAAGAAAGGAAGAATAAAAGAAGATTTATTTAAGGTGTTTGATGAAAGTTGCCACTTTTAAGCATCAGTTTTAAGCACCATAGAATATATCTTTATTTGAGGATTTAATCAAGCAATGTCTATGGATATTTTGGCATGTGGCCATAAAAAACTGTCTGCAGCCACTTCTCAGCCTTTTCATCTGAGGAGGATTCTGTTCATCATCTTTGGCTTATACTTTAAAATAAAGTTTAAAAATTGAAGGTCCCAAACACTTACATTTTCCATTTATTATTTAGGCAAAACTTCTGTTGACTCCAGATATGGGCACACCAATAACATGTTTTCGAATTCTGTTCTCTATCTATCTAAACAGCATATATTATAATATAAATAGAATCAATAGATTTAAAATCAATTTCTTTTTACATATTGTGCTTTACTATTCAGAAATATTTGTTAATTGACATAATTTCACTTGTTATTAAATGAAGATCTGTTTTCTGCTGTGAAATGGTAGGTTAAAATATTAGGACATACTTTTCAAATATATTAATCAACCTTTCCCCCAGTTTGTGTATACATGAACAGTGTATGCTATATTACACTATATACTGTATTTAATTACGTATTCCATGTATATATATATATATATATATGTGTGTGTGTGTGTGTGTGTGTGTGTATACACACACAGAACTTAACATGGTGAATACGACATGTTTCATCAGCATATAGTGCCTTTTATTGAGAACAAAAATGAAAAATCCTTGAAGTAGCATTCAGTGACTATACAAAAGTATATTTTCTTTTCTCACTCTTACTGATCATAGTTGAATGATACATTTATAAAACAATAAAAATATATATTAATGTTATTAATTTCTGAGAATCAGAACACCAAGATGTACTGTGCTTTAAAGTCCATGTGGTGGTAATAAACTATAGTTTTAGAGTTTATGAAAATAGGGTTTAGAACTCTTTTACATTAAATATTACATTAAGGTAGAAAAAATGGGTTAGAAATTTCCCCAGCAAACAGTTGCTGACAATGAGTGTGTTTGTGGGCGAGAAAGTGGCCACATGTAAAACTTTTCCTAGAATAGAACTACTCCTGTAAAAAAAAGTAAACAAGAGGATAAGTCATTGCAGGAGCAAGGCCTAAATAATAATCCCTCTTTTTTATATAGAGACTGGTAAGGAAACTGGCAGATGACATATTGATATTGATTTCCTAGTTATTCTTATGATGCTTCTGCTCCTTCTGAGAGCCTCCTGATCTTGAGCAGAACAGAAAAAAATTATTTCTTAGTATTTCTATGAAACTTTTAGAACGTCTCAAAAATAATGTAGATATTCATATAAAACCATATCATTGTAATTGTTTTTCCCTCAAAAGGATAGTTTGAGGAATCCACGTGTATATGTTTTTCTTAATTAAGTTGACATGCTTTTTAGTGTGAACCTGAACAAAATTTCCTATGAATCTCCTATGACCCTCTTTGATTTATGTGTGCTGTTTCTATATCTGTCTTCTACACTTTCTCCAGCCTTCTCTTTACTGGAAGCAGGGCTTATACTCTCTGCAACTACCATACTGCTTCTTATGAGGTCCTAGACCCCTTTTCCTGTCCTAAGTCAAATTAGTCCCCCAGGTGACTCTGTTCCAGATAATGAAGGCACACCAGATATTAATTTGGTCTTCTGTATCTACCAAGGACCCCTATGCTATGAAATCTCGCTGATTAATTCTCTGCTTTTCCCAACCTTTTTGTCTCATGCTGACAGATAAAATCCAACTGGCTGGCAAGAATGTCATCCATGCCCTTTCCCCCCCTCCTTCCCAGCATTACCAATAGGAACATCATCCACAAGAAATTGTTTCCTCACTGAAAGCTTCAAACCCACAATGTTCAATCACACGAATCCAACTCCTGGCCAGTACACTTTCTTCCTTCCTATCCATAGTGGTTCTTGAGCACATTTGAAGTATTAAGGCAAAACTTCATATAATACTTTTTACTGGCTATGGAGCAATTCAGCTAGGGCCTATTTACCCTACACATTTATTTTAAAACTCCAACAATAAAACCAGTCCATTTGAAATGGTAGATAAAAAGCAATGAAATTGATGAATGCCTTTTGGCAAGTACAGTTGAGCTGTCATGGGGTTTTATACATTATTGACACTGTCAGTGATTTCAATGATTGTGGCTACAGCTGGGATATTATTATTACCATGTTGCAGTACTTCTGTTGGGAGGCTATTGCATAGTCACAGCTGGAAGTGCTAGTGGCATTTGATGTTCATGACCTGCAGTAATTGTACCATTTTATAACAGGAGTTTAGGAAATCCACTGTTAAAAATTAAACAGTACCCAGCCAAAGTGACTTAAGTTAGTAGGCAAGAGAATGGAGTCTGCCGCAGTCTGAATTCAATTGTTGGCACTAAGATTGCCTAGAGAGAGCAACACGAGGATAGAGTTCAAGCAGAGTAGCACCGATCTACTTGGAAATATGTGAATGATGTTTTTGCATTAACATGCCTCATTCACTTGTGTCCATTTGGATTGGATGCCACATATCTCATATTGATGTTTGCTATCTGGTAAAATGCTCTTTGTTTCACATGGTAATAAATGTTTTGTTAAGTGTGGAGTTGTGTGGGTAGCAAATTACCTGCTCATTTGTAATAATTCCAATTAATACTAAATATAGAAAAGATTAAAAATGTAATTTTTTTCCTGAGTTTTGAAATGCTGACAAATGAGGTATTGAAAATAAAATCATTGTTTTCACCCCACAGCATATGCTTTTAAATTGTGCAGATTGCAGTATAATTCCAATAAAGCACACTATAACTGTGTCTACACTGGGCCACTTATTCCAGAAAATCAGCCGCTTTTTCGGAATAAGCTGCGAGCTGTCTACACTGGCCCTTGAATTTCCGGAAAAGCAACGACGCTCTACTGTACAAAATCAGCCGCTATTCCGGAAAAACTATTCTGCTCCCGCTCGGGCATAAGTCCTTATTCTGGAACACTGTTCCGGAAAAGGGCCAGTGTAGACAGCCCAGTAGTCTTTTCCGGAAAAAAGCCCCATCGCGAAAATGGCGATCGGGGCTCTTTTCCGGAAAAGTGCGTCTACATTGGCCACAGATGCTTTTCTGGAAAAAGGGCTTTTCCGGAAAAGCAGCCTGCCAATGTAGATGCTCCTTTTCCGGAAAAACTGAAAACGGAATAGCAGTTCCGGAAATTCATGCCAGTGTAGACACAGCCTACCTGATTACACTGTTATCATAGTGAATGTACTTCACTTACTTGTTATAGCATATTACTGTGATCAGCCATTTGCAAGGAAATTTTTCATATGGAGCTGTTATTGGAAACCACTATCGTGAGTCTTTTAACAGTTTGGGGGATGAAACATTTACACCTTGGGAGAGCAACACTAAAAGGCACAAACATCTAATAATCCACAATTGATTGTTCCTTCATAGATACGTAATGAGAGAAGATCGAGAGGAACCTCGGCCATCCTTTATATTATAATACTGGTGCTGGCACAGTTACAGCCCTAGGGCACACTTGAGTGGATGGGCTAGTATTGCCAGTCGCTCTACACTTATAGAAAAGCCCTTTAGAAACTTAGTAGACTGAATCCCATAGGAATCTATAAAAATAATGTGGCAAACCCAGAGAATAATATCCTTTCTGTAGGTTCGTTTTGAACCACTGATATAGGAATGATATAGCCAGCCATGGTCATAGGGAAGGTCATTTCTCACCAACTGGCCTTTTGGTGAAACAGCAAAATTCATCTATACTTGTGGCTTCCGCCTGTGGCTACACATGGCTATGAAGGGCTCTGGCCAGGGGGTTGGAAAAGGTTCCAGCAGTAAGGAGGCAGCAGGACCCTATGCTGCTGAAAAGGGAAGTATAGATATGTGTGCACAGCTAGGGCTTGTAGAGTGCAGTGTATAATACATATCCAAGGGCTCTGGTGTATCATTGTCTAACTGTCTGTGCTGCTATTTATACCATGTAGGGGGCATGCAGTGTCTATTCACGGTGCCATAACCACTGCATGCCAGGCCCTATTATCAGCATTGGTGCTACTATGCTGGCCCAAAATAAAATACCAAGAACCCTACACAGATACAAAATTGGTATTCACATCTGCAGAAATAATCCACAGATATCTGCATCCACATCCAAGGATGCGGATACCTGCACATATAAAACAGATAGCCATGGATTTTCAGGGGTCTAAAAATACCCTCTAGAGCAGGGGAGGCCAACCTATGGCTCCAGACCCACATTCAGCTCTTCAGAAGTTAATATGCGGCTCCTTTCATAGGTACCAAATCCAGGGCTGGAGCAGCAGGTGCCAATTTTCCACCAGGCCAGAGGGTGCTCACCGTTCAACCCCCAGCTCTGTTCTAGGGGCTGTCCCTCTCCACCCTTTCCCCCTAGGATCCTTCCACTTCCTACCATCTCCACTGAGCCTGTCACACTCATGCTTCCCCATCCAATGTCTCTCACTGAGAAAGAGCTGATCCCAGTGGGCAGGAGGGAAAGGAGAAGGAGGTGCTGACTGGTGGGACTGCCGGGGGGCAGGATGTGCTGAGACTGGTGGTGGGGAGATGATCGGGGTTGTTGAAATAGAACTGTTGCTCTTTGGCAATGTGCATTGGTAAATTCTGGCTCCTACGGTTAAGGTTGGCTACCCCTGCTCTAGAGCTTTGTTTGAACAATGCACATCTACACTGCCCCCAAAGACGGTGGCTGTGTCTACATTGGCATCCCTTTCCGGAAAAGGGATGCTAATGAGACACTTTGGAATTGCAAATACGCGGGGGATTTAAATATCTCCCACGGCATTTGCATTTACATGGCTGTCGCTTTTTTCCGGCTCGGGGTTTTTGCCGGAGAAAAGTGCCAGTCTAGACGCGATTCTCCAGAAAATAAGCCCTTTGGAATAAGGGCTTATTTTCCGGAGAATCGTGTCTAGACTGGCGCTTTTCTCTGGCAAAAACCCCGAGCCAGAAAAAAGCGGCAGCCATTATATTTAAATCCCCCGCGGATTTGCAATTCCGAAGTGTCTCATTAGCATCCCTTTTCCGGAAAGGGATGCCAAAGTAGACACAGCCTGTGACTTCACAACTGACCCCTAGCTGCACACATGCAAAAAAAAAGTATCACTCCTTGCTTTATGGCACACAACATGGGAAGAGAGAGACTGTCAGTGAAGAGAGTAGAGTAGAGTACAGTAGAATTCTATGCTCATCAATATTTTAATTGATCTTAAAAGGAGATCTCACCCCAGCAGGAAGTTATTTTTCCCCCTCCAGCTGCTGCTGTTCATTTAAATATTCCCTTTTGGGAAAGCAAATAAACAATGTCATAGAAAATCATACACTTTGTAAGAGTCTTTGGACCATCCAACGTTTAATAAAGAATTATATTTGTGCTATAGATTTATAAAGGATGGCTCAAATACTTACAAACAGGATTTTGTTCTCAATTAAGTTTGATAATTTTAGAGCAGTTTCTATAGAGCCTTATTAAGTTAAGCTTTCATTAAATCCTATTGGTTTTTTTCGCTGTTAAATTCACAAGAGACTGTATAATGTTGAGAATATACACAGTGGTTTAGAGAACATAGAATTAGACAGAGTTCTGGCCCCGGAGACCTTGCACTTAAATGGCTATATATAACGTCCATCTTTTGGATGAGAATTAAAATCCAATTTTAGGTCACTACTAGCAGAGGCAGATTTACAATGAAACACACTGTGCCCTGGCACCCTCTCCTCCCCCCCAACCACATGGGGTCCCTAGGACTGGGCAGTCCAGCACCCGGTCTGGCATTCCTGCCAGCCCTGTGCAGGAGGTGGCCACTCCGCAGGGGAGCCAGTCTCTCTGCAGACAGGGCTGTGGGGTGGGAGCAGGAGAGCAGGGAGGCTCACCTGCAGGCTGCAGCCTCAGGAGAGCTGGCAGGAGGTGGCAAACAGTACGGACATGGGCTGGAAGGCTTCAGAGGAGAACGGGACAGCCGCAGAGCCAAACAGAGAGAAGTGGTGCTTTGAAGTAGGAAAGTGCCACGTCTCTTCGGCAGCTGGTTGTGTAGCTGTGCTGCCTCCTCCTCCTCAGTCCTCCAGCCCCTGTGATGTTGCACTGCTGTGGGCTGCCACCTAATCAGTGGCTGCTGTCTGCAGGTGAGGGGGGAGAGTGTCTGTGGGGATGGGAGCTCAGGCCAGCAGGGCGCTCAGGTGGCCGATGGAACTGTGCCCCTCCCTTGCCTTCAGGTGGAGCACATGTGGGTGTCTGTTCACTTCTCCAGGCCAGCCAGCACAGGGCCATTGTTGCACCTGAAGCTGTCCTCCATGGCCATGGAGATCTTCGTATCTCCTATGTCGGTCTTCTCCAGCCCCACCATGATGGCTCTGCTCCTGCACTGGACCCTCAGCTCTACCCCTTCCACTTGAGGCCCTGCTCCCCTACCTGCACAGGGGTCTGGCTATTCTGTCAGCAGCCCTGCCTGACCCCTTAGTTCCAAACCATGGCCCACCAACCCCAGCTGTAGCTACATCCCTGCTCTTTCAGACATTTTAAATCTGCCTCAAAATCAATGACAGTTTTTTTAACAATAATGAAGCAATGCTAAGAGTCTGGCAGTCAAAAATGTGAAAAAAATGAAGGGGAGGCAAAAACACAAAGCTAAGTAAAAAGACAATTTGTCATCTTATTTTAAAATTTTTGAAATATTGTATAGAAGACATTCATCAAAAAGTATGGGCAAGGAAACTTCTCAATTATCTGATCACTTGCCGAGTTGTGGAGATACAACAATGATTGCAAAAGTTGAACAAGTGGACTCTGAAGTGGTAATGGAACTACAAAATATTGGTAATTTTGTCAAAGTAAGGGAAGAAACTTACCCTAAAGACATTGCTTTATGGCCAAACTCTATTTAATTGGATGTGATAGAATATTTCCTATTAAATAAACTGAAAAAGATAGGTAATATAGAAAATTTAAGAAAAGAGTTTGAGGTTAGAGGATGAAAGCAATTTAGAGGTCTTCATGAGTCCCATTTTCTGAGGATAAAGGTAAATGGGACCACAGAAATGAGAAATTGGTTGATTTTTTCAGAAACCAGCAAGGCAGTCTACTCTTACGTTTGCAAATTATTCCCTGACCATAGTAAAGGAAAAACAAACATTTGTCGATTAACACTCTAATTGAAAAAATGTTACAAGAGATATTGCTGATCATGAAACTTCCAAAGCTCATATTAATGATATGTGTAAGTTTGTTCAAAGATCTAAATTATCTGGAAGAATTGATTCTGTGTTATTGGTTCAGTTTGAGAAGGAGTGTTCTTATTGGAGTAAAGTGCTGAGACGTGTTGTTGCCACGGTGAAACTACTGTCCTTTTTGGGACTGCCTCTAAGATGACATGAGTCCTCAAACTATGCTCCGAGAATTCCATTCAGGTGGACTGAGGAAAGATTTTTTTTAATATAAAGCACTGTTATCCAAATCACTTAACAATAGTTAGCTAATGGTACAATCAATATTTGTAAAGATCATTAAGTGGTCCACCGAGACCCTGAGCAATTTTCACGTGGATTGTGGAAAAAAAGTTAGACTACAAAAACAATCAAGGCACCTCACTTTATTTTCATTTGCTTCTTATTACTTATAATAGAGGAGGAGGAGGAAGAAAAAAGAATGAAAAATGGGAGGCACAGGAAGAGTGAATGTTCTTTTTCTTGGCAAGATCTCTAGCCTCCCACTCCCTCCCAAAAAATGAAGCTGAGCATAGGGCCCCACTAATTTTAAATTCACCACTGGTGATTTGTCCATTCCTTTAGTTTCAATTGGACATGGTATTTGTGCTTAGCTCTTGTCCTGAACTATTGGTGCTGCTGTGTATTGTACAATAGCATCAACATTTCAGTGGTGGTTTGAAGTTATTCCTATACATCTCCTACCTATTTCATAGATGATCTGTAAGGCGTGATTATTTTAATAAATGATGATAAAGACCCAGATTTGAAAGATGTTGTCTTATGATTGCCTGTGGCTTTTGAAAATGAGACTTGGGCTCAGTTAAACATTGCAAGGCTGAGCAATGGATCTAAGCATTTTTAAGATTTCCAATGAAAAGTTATAATACAATCAAGGAAAATATGAGAAACATATCTTTAAAGTTGCAGGAAATTGTGTACAGGTTAACCTGATGAAAGACTTTTCCTGGTACATCTTGGGTGGTTTGTGAGACTTCCAAATGTCACTGCATATGAAATTTTCAGGCTCCCAAAATATTTTGTGGGCATCAACATGGATTATTACTAGGGCATTGATTAATCACAGTTAACTCATGTAACAGAGAATACAAAGTGTTCAGTGCTCAGTTTATATTATTTTATTACAAATATCTGCAATGTAAAATCTCTCAAAAATAGTATTTTTCAATTCACCTGACACAAGTAGTATAGTGCAATCTGTTTATTGAGAAGATATAGTTTATGAAGGTAGAATTTTACACAGCTACAGTAAAAAAGATGTAGAATTTACAAGTCCACTCAGTTCTACTTCTTATTCAGCAACTCACTAAGGCTACGTCTAGACTGCATTCCTCTGGCGACAGAGGGATGCAAATCAAGCACATCGACATTGCTAATGAATCAGGGATTTAAATATCCTGCACCTCATTAGCATAAACATAGCCACTGCTTTTTTTCAAAATGGAGTTTTTTTGGGGGAAAAAATGGCAGTCTAGATGCGCATCTGTGGAAAATAAACCCTTTTTTGACAGATCCTGTAAACCTCATTTTTTGAGGAATACAGGATCTGTCAAAAAAGGGTTTATTTTAGACAGATCTGCGTCTAGACTGCCATCTTTTTGAAAAAACTCTGTTTTGAAAAAAAGTGGCAGCCATGTTTATGCTAATAAGGCACGGGATATTTAAATCCCTGCTTCATTAGCAATGTCGATGTGCTTGATTTCTATCCCTCTATCAACAGAGGGATGCAGTCTAGACATAGAGTCCGAGAAACAAATTTGTTTTAGTTTACAGGAGATAATTCTGCCTGCTTCTTCTTTACGGTGTGACCCAAAAATGAGAACAGGCATTCACATGGCATTATTGTAGACAGCACTGCAAGCTGTCAGATATGTTAAATATGTGTATGTTTTCAGAAGTCTTAAAAGAGCAAAATTTCAATATGGAAACTATAGAATTCTACCAGCAAAAAAAAATCAACCTTCTGCTGGTGCCATCTGACTCAGATGATGAAAATGGACATGAATTGGTCCACACTGATTTGGATCTGTATCGAGCAGAACTCATTATCAGCATGGGCGCATGTCCTCTGGGATAGTGGTTGAAGGATGAAGGGACAAACAAATCTTTAGCACATCTGGCATGTAAATCTCTCATGAAGCTGGTTATAGCAGTACAGTGCAAACACCTGTTATCATTTTCAGGTGACATTTTAAACAAGCACCGGGCAGCATTATTGCTTACAAATATAAACAAAGTTGTTTGAGTGATTGTCTGAACAAGCAGCATGTCTGAGTGGACTTGTAGGCTCTAAAGGTTTGCACTGTTTTATGTTTGAATTCAGGTTTTTTTTACATAATTCTATATTTGTAAGTTCAACTTTCATAATAAAGAGCTTTCATTACAGTACTTGTATTAGGTGAATCTGAAAAATTCTATATCTTTTTTTGGGGAGAGGGTTGTGTTGTAATTAAAATCAATATATTAAAAAAGTAGAAAACATCCAAAACTATTTAAATAAATCACAGCACAATCAATTATGATTAATTTTAATTGCTTGACAGCTGTAATTGTTGCACACACAGTGTAAGTAGGAGCCACACAAGTTAAACTTGTTAATTTAATATATATCTTTGAGTTTTAAATATTTGCATTTAAATGTGTTGATTCTTTTCTTTCTCTTCTTTTTCTTTCCACCCTGTCTCCTTTAAACTTGCACACTCACAAACTATTTGCCAAATATTCCATGGTACAGCAAGAAATCTATGTTGATAGATCCCAAATTCCTGTTAGTTCTTAAGGTTGGAATAGGTGCAATAGGTAGTCCACAGTATGAAGCTACATGAAAATCCCTGAGTAAATGCCAGGGAAACCATTCAGGAATAGAGCCTTTAATCTTTAGATCGTCTAAAAGGAGTTTGGTGACATGAGGTGGCTTATTGCATTCGGCTAATTTCAACAAGTGTTGTATTGTTGTGAAGAGGCCTCATATCAAATTGTTTTTTACATGTTCTGTTAGGGGGCAAAAGCTGGTTATTATTTGTGACATCATTCGTTTGATGCTCCACATTCAATTTCTTTTAAATCCTAAATGGTCAAAATGAGTAAATTAAGAAGTAAAAAATATGCTTGTGTGTGTGTATAAATATAATTTCTATGCATTTCTATTTTATGTATGAACTTCACAGGTTTAGAGTATTTCTAAATATGCTGATATGCAGTGTGATTATTTAGAGTATTTGACCAGCTTTTTTCATGCCTTTGTGATCACTGATGTGCTGATTTAATATTCATCAGAGTTGGGCTATTGAGGAAGCACGCTGTCTGACTTAATATGCTGTTTGGCTTCTTGTGAAGCATAGGTGTGGGAAATAGAGGTGCAAGAGGTGCAGCGGTGTCCCAATGTTTTACATAGTTCCCAGCTACCAACCCTGCACCTAGGACTCTGGCTGCCAGCCCTGAGCCCATCCCTAGCCATGACCCTAGCCTTGGCCCCCTAACGCTGTCCAAGTCCATCCCAAAGATATGGACCTTCTCCTGGCCCTAGCTCGAAGGGGGGCAGGAGGAATGGAGGTAAAGAGGTTGGCTTTTAGCACACTCTCTATTAAACATATTCTAGTGCCACTGTTGTGAAGTATCATATCAGGGGTGAAGGTGGGAGTTGGCTTTTAAGCTGACTCTACACACATATTGGTTCCTGTGGAGCTGCATCCCCCACCCACTATTGCCTCTGCTACAGGTGGGAGCCGGTGCATGCGGGGAGCTGGCTTAAAAAGCTGTCTCCCTGCAAGCACAGGCTCCTGGGGAACCTTCTCTTCCCCTCCCCCCCAACTATGCTGCTGTCTTTGTATCTGGGGGTATGTCTACACTACCCCGCTAGTACGAACTAGCGGGGTAATGTAGGCATACCGCACTTGCAAATGAAGCCCGGGATTTGAATTTCCCGGGCTTCATTTGCATAAGCGGGGAGCCGCCATTTTTAAAACCCTGCTGGTTCGAACCCCGTGCAGCACGGCTACATGGGGCTCGAACTAGGTAGTTCGAACTAGGATTCCTAGTACGAGGTGTACCGGTAGTTCGGAATAGGAATTCTAGTTCGAACTACCTAGTTCGAGCCCCGTGTAGCCGCGCTGCACAGGGTTCGAACCAGCGGGGTTTTAAAAATGGCGGCTCCCCGCTTATGCAAATGAAGCCCGGGAAATTCAAATCCCGGGCTTCATTTGCAAGTGTGGTATGCCTACATTACCCTCCTAGTTCGAACAAGGAGGGTAGTGTAGACATACCCTGTATTAGTATCTTTCTGTATCTGCTTCTAACATTTAACTGAATAAAAAGGATCCTACAGGGCTGCTGCTGCTCCCAGCCTCACACTAGGGCTGGAGCTACCGCCAACTCCCAGCCTGAGCTGGGGGCAGCCCTCCACCCGCAGCAGGCTGAGGATGGAAGGCTGCTACTGGGCACCTATTAACTGTTACCCATTAAATATCACCCAATAAGAATTATGCTTATCAGGTAACCAGTTAATCAGTTACCTGTTCATATCACTACTTCCTGCTGACATTAGGAGCACCAAAACACCCTTCCTCAGCTTCCTCAAGGGGTTCTTTCCTCTAAATCCCCTTCCAATAAATTTTATCTGGTCACCTTCCATAACAGGTACCCACAGTGCCCACCCCACTGATGTGGATTAGGGATTTGTGGGCACCTCTCCCCCTTCCACCTGTAGGCCCACTCATGTCCATTGGAGCTCCTGCCGGGGAAATGAGACCAAGGTGTAGGGGCTTCCTCTGCCCCACCTGCCCAGGATTCCTGCTGAGAAGCGGGGTCAGAGGTACACATTTTTGGAGGTCCCCCAATTGGTGGATCCACAATGAGCCCTGTTGGCTCAGTGGCCAGTCTACCAGTACCTGGACACACTGTGGAGGTAGTGAGAAAAAATCCTGTTTTAGCCAATCGGGGAGTGAGGGAAAAATATCTTTTCAGCCCTAAAGGGAAAAGAGGAATTAGCATAATGTGTACAGCCAAATGCACAGAAATCTGGTTCTACGAGTCCATGGGAAGGAGGATGCATGTTGCCAGCCCAATCCCAATTAGAGAGGGCTTCCTGGAACAGCCCATGGTATAAATATCCCCCATCAGTTGGGATGGTAGTGGCTCTCTTCCCCCCTTCCCTGCAGCTGGTGTGGCCTCTCCGTGTTCCTTATTGTCCTGCCCAGACAAACCTTCCCCTGTGTTACAATTACAGAAGAGTCCTCATAGATATATCAACCCCTTTTCTTCCAGCTATGTGGACAAAGGAACTGCTGCATACAATCGCAATTTCTTGAAAATAATTTTGCATACATTGTTCAAATGAGGAAAGTGAATTAAGCTGTGGATTTATGGTAAAGTTTGAAAGTATTGTGGTCTTGCATTTGAGGCTTGTTCACTAATGGTGCTTTTTTTGATCTTATTACTTATTCAGATTTTTTTTCTCTGGTGTTTATAATTTGAAATTATTGATGAGAGAACAGTATTTACTTAGTGTCAGGATTAAGATAATATGTTGGGATGAAATATGTATTTCTTTGTCCCTCATAAAAGTAACTATGTATTTGGGCCTGATTCTGAAAACACACGGGCTACGTCTAGACTGGCATGATTTTTCGCAAATGCTTTTAACGGAAAAGTTTTTCCGTTAAAAGCATTTGTGGAAAAGAGCGTCTAGATTGGCACAGACGCTTTTCCACAAAAGCACTTTTTGTGGAAAAGCATCTGTGCCAATCTAGACGTGGTTTTGCGCAAGAAAGCCCCGATCGCCATTTTCGCCATCAAGGCTGAGGCTTTTTTGCGCAAAACAATACCGCGTTGTCTACACTGGCCCTCTTGCGCAAAAGCATTTGCGCAAGAGGGCTTTTGCCCGAATGGGAGCAGCATAGTATTTCTGCAAGAACACTGACAATCTTACATGAGATCGTCAGTGTTCTTGTGGAAATTCAAGTGGCCAGTGTAGACAGCTGGCAAGTTTTTCTGCAAAAGCAGCTGCTTTTGTGGAAAAACTTGCCAGTCTAGACGCAGCCACGGTGTATATAACTGTTCACTTGTGCTCAGTTCTGTAACAGGATTGGTGTGTACATTGTTGTCAGCACTTTTTTTCACATTGTTGTCAGGATGGAGCATGGTGGTTTACTACAGTGGAGGATTTGACCCATTGTGTATAAATGCAATGAAGGGGATCCCCAAGTATTTTATTTAGTAAATATATGAAGTTGATTAGGTTGGAAAATGGTTGGAAACTATCTGCTAATAATAAAGACTGAAGAGGGGAGCCACTTCTGACACCAAATACAAAACACTGATTATGCCTAAATTCTCTGATATTTTAAAATTCTTGTGGAAAGAATCTGCCAGCAAAAATCAACTGTACACAAACAGTACATCATCTTCACATGTTTGTAGAGATTGTGCTAAGTACTTGTTGATGAGAGCTCACTTTATACAAGCAGTACATCATTGCTGTGATTGTTGAAATGTCTTCATTGACAGAGACCCTGGGAGAATATATTCTCCATTGGCTGCCTGTTTTCTCCATCAGTTCCAATGATGGAGATTCATGACTGGTTTTCAAGTCATTACAATTTCTTAAACATTTTATAATGTCTGACCTTGAAAACTGTCTGTCATGCAAGTCAACTTAAAAATCACTCCAATCAGTTTATCAGCATTTATAAAGCACTTATCACTCTCCCATGGTACCTGAGCACTGTACAGGGATTACAAAATAATAAAGCTGCTTGGAAAAGTCACTGAAATCTGATGATGATTTGGATTCTGTGTTGTGATTTCACTGGACTGAAAGAAAGGGAGAGAAAGAAATAATATATTTCAAAACATTGCAAAATAGAACCATTATGTCGTCTTTTAAATCTTAAAATGAACTTAACTATTTAATTAGCAAAATAACTAAGCATAAACCTTAGCTAGAGGCATAATTTATGCTATTTGTATAATTTAAAAATAACTTGGAAAACTACACACACAATTTTAAAGTCCTTTATATGATGCATGTTAGAGTTTAACGGATTAACTGTTTAACCAATAAGCTGATGCGTATCTGTTAACATTGTCAGTTAAACTCTGCCCTGCTCCCAGGCTATGTCTGCAGTGTTATTTCAGAACAACATCAGTTATTCCAAAATAACGAAGTGTGCGTCTACACAGCAAGCCCATTATTTTGAAACAAAGTCGAAATAACGGGCTTCTTACTCTGATTTCTGTAAACCTCATTGTATGAGAAGTAAGAGAAGTCAGGAGAAGAGTGGTCTATTTGGAAATAACTGCTATGTAGACAGTACGAAAGGTCAAAATAAGCTATTTTGACTTAAGCTACGCAATTCGAGTAGCTCAAGTTGTGTAGCTTATTTTGAGTTTAGCCCTGATGTGTAGATGTGTCTCCAGGGAGGTGGCTTTACTTCAGCAGTGAAGCCCTCTTCTCAGGACTAGAGCTAGCAGCCCCTGCCGCCCCGACTCCCGGGGAGATGTCTTCTCTGCGGTCTCTGCAGTATGAAGCTTTATTTAAGCATTATACTTCAGAGCCCACAGCGTGTATAACCATTTAACTGCTATGATTTTTAGAGCTTACTCCGTTACCTTATTAAATGACTTTATATAGTAAACACCAATTTGGGGACAAACCCTCCTTTGTATTGCTGGTATACAGGCAGGGAAAGAGGGCATAGAAGCTTCATCTCCCTCTTCAGCTGCACAGTTACCAGGATATCACTTCTTACCAGTGCTTCCTAAAGTGCTCTGGAGGAAGATCAGCTATGTTGCTGACCTGCACGCCACAGTTGTAAGGAGATGTGGTCAGCTAGTGAAGGGCATGTTGAGCATCCTATACTTAGAATGTATCTTCTAATCTGCTACATGTCCTACCCAAGATCAAACACTTTCTATATGGAATCTTGTGGTAAAGCACATACTTGTCACTATCCCTGCTGTAGCTCAAGGAGCCAGCTAGGGGACAAATTGATCATTACTGTGATAAATAAAACTTACTGTATTATTTTCACAACCTGTTCTTTCTAGCATGCTCATTCGCACGCGCTCTCTCTCTTAGGAACATAAATAAAAACATCTACGTGGAATCTATAAGGCTAATGTTCTGCTTAAGACAAATTTAAAACCAATAGCGTGTCTTAAACAAATACCAAATACCACATTATTCATGTCTGAGATAGTAAGGAATGCTCTGTCATGCTCAGTTTTTAGTTTCCTGAATTTTTTCAGGAGATGTTAGACCTTCTAATAGTTCTTTGTGTTTAATTTACACAGTGATGGGGAAAGGTACGGATTAAGATTTAAGAAATGATCGTTTTTTTCTTTCCAAATGAAAATTTTAGCATCATATTTTCCCCAGAAATATTTCTATGCTTTATTGGCACCAATTATTGCTATAAATTATTAAAGCAAAGAGTGGATGATATCTGGGTGTAGGACTTTTCTGCATTTCTGACATGGAAGGCTGGTGCCTATATAAAAGTGATATGCATCTATTGGCACTGGGTTTCCTGCCCTTTTGCTCTAACTGGGAATAGTATCAATTACACGCTATGGGCTTGATCAACTCCAATCGGATTCACTGGCAAGATTCCTATTGGCAGTCTCTGTGGGCAACGTTCACTGTAGAGTAGCAGGTTGATAGTAGTTCAGGCTTTTTTTCCACTTAAGTCCTGTGGTAGGAACAGACAGGCATAGAAAGGGCCTTGGTACCCCTGCATGATATTATGAGCAGCTCTACACTAACATTGAATAACCTGGTGCTAAAATGAGGGGTTGACAATGTGTTAGGGGAGAGGGTGGGACTACAAGAACTCCTTCCCAAACATCTTACAGCTCCTATTCTGACTTGTTGATTCGAGCTGCAGCCAGAAAGGGGCTGTCCCACAGATCTGAGATTTGCCCCCAGGCGGGGTTGCAATTCCTTCATCTTCAAATCAAGCAGTTCAGAGCTACATAATGCCAGATTACTCAAGGTACATCTACACAACTGCATTATTTCAGAATAACTGATGTTATTTGAAAATAATAAAATACGTGACTACACAGCAAGCCAATATTTCAGAACAAAGGCGAGCAGGAGGACTTCTTACTCGGACTGCTGTAGCCCTCATTTCAAGGGGAGTAAGGGAAGTCAAAGGAAGATTGTTCTTCTTTCGACTTCCTGCTGTGTATACAGTGCCAAAAGTCAAGTTAAGCTATTTGGACTTCAGCTATGCAATTAATGTAGCTGAAGTTGCGTATCTTAATTTGACTTTTGCCCTGCACAGTAGATGGCAATAAACAATAACCACAAAAAAGGACCAGCCTTCACTTTCAGCAAAACAAGATTCATGTGACTGCTACTTTGGCACACAATAAAGCAAGTAGTTGTCGTAGCAACTACCATCATTTCATAGTAGTTTATTCTAATGCGGTGGCAGAGAATGCTGTTGTTAAAAGAATTGTCAGTCCCCCTGAGAGAGAAATGTTTACACGTTTCCATAGATACAAAACAGAGTTATTTCCCTACATTTTCTGCATTCATTATGTCTATATGTAAGTGTCCAAAAATGCCCCTTCTCTCCTGGTGTAATTTACTGAAACACAAAAGAAAATTCAACCTGAGTCTTCTCTTCCTCAGTCTGTGCTCTGCAGTTCTTCCCTGCCTTGGCAAGGCACTCTCACTAGTCTTTTCTTACTCCCATGGAGTCAGCTATTTCTAGGCCTCAGTTTTCTTTAGCCCTATAGCTCTGGCTTCCAGATTCTAATCCTACCCTTCTGACAAGGATCTTGTGCAAGAGCCTTCTGTTCACTGCAGCCTCTGATTGCCTCTCTGTGAACACCTACCCTCTCTAGTAGCGTTGTCTTACTCTTATAGAGGAATCTGCTGATTTCTCGTCAGGTGGGCCACCTTAGTAACAAGGGTTGGCAGACTCTCTAGGCTTCTAGCTTTTAAAGGGCAATGTGTTTTACTACTTTTTACATGGTGGTAAAAAGCACAACACATTGTTTTCTTTTAAAAAATATTGTTTTTATTTAAAATTAACTTTTTAAATTTAAATTTTTGTTTCAACTTTAACTTTTATTTAGGATAAATCACACTGCTTCCGCGGCCAGAGAGGGCCTCAGATGCTATTCTACTGCATTGAAAAGGCTGAGCTTGGGGAGCCCATGCTAAGAGAGTCAGTAATATGTGTGCCCTCAGAGTCCAGCTCTGGGATGTCTCACGGTATAGCTTTGCTCTGAGTTGTAATAGGGGGTGAGCTCGGGAGGTCAGGACTGAACCAGGCTATGCCACTGGAGGCAAGGGATGGGGCTGGTGTATATATGGATTTATTGGCCTTTATTTTCCCAATGACACAGAAATCACAAAAGCTGCTGCCTCTTCAGAGCTTCAGCAAAAAGCAGCTGAGGAGCAGTGAACGGGATGATGATTGTCTCTATGTATTTGTTCAATGCTAGCATAATGGAGCCCCAGTCATGATTCAGGTCTTTGACTGCTACAGTTATGCACAAAGGGTGACCATCTACCCCATTTTTATTGAGACAGTTTTTTCCAACATTTTTATGGCTGACCTCAAACAGCATTTCCTCAGCTCTCATCCCCTAGCATCCTTCCTCTACTTACACTACACTGATGACATCTTCATTGTATGGACCAACGGGAAGAAGATCCTTGAAGAATTCCACAGGGATTTCAACAACTTCCATCCCAACATCAACCTTAGCCTGGATCAGTCCGCACGAGAGATCCACTTCCTTGACATACAGTACAATTAAATGATCATCACTACCCTATACTGGAAACATATCGACTGCTATTCTTTCCTGCATGCTTCTAGCTTCCATCCAGGACACATCACACAGTCATTTGTTTACAGCCAGGTCCTCAGTGTAACTGGATTTGCTCCAATCCCACACACAGAGACAAACACCTACAGGATCTTTATCAGGAATTCTTAAAACTTAAATACCCACCTGGGGAAGTAAAAAACACAGATTGACAGAGCCAGACAAGTATCCAGGAATCTGTTTCTTCAAAACAGGCCCAATGAGGAAAATAACAGAACAGCATTAGTCATCACCTACAGCCCCCAGCTTAAACCCCTCCAGCGCACCACTGACAATCTACAACCTATCCTGGAAAATGATCTCTCACTCTCACAGGCCAATGCTTGCTTACAGACAACCCCCTAACGTGAAGCAAATGCTTTCCAGTAACCAAACATCCTATCTCAGACATACTCACCCAGGAACCCACTCCTGCTATAATCCCTCTGTGTACACATCTATACAAGTGACACCATCACTGGACCTAACCACATAACCACATCAGAGGCTCATACAACAGCACATCCTCTAATGTGATCTATGCCACCAAGTGCCAGCAATGCCCCTTTGCCATGTGCATTGGCCAAACTGGACAGTCTCTATGACAAAGGATTAATGGACACAAATCAGACGTTAGAAATGGTAACACAGAGAAACCTGTAGGGGAACATTTTAACCTGCCTGGGAACTCATTAATGGATTTAAAAGTAGCCATTCTTCTACAAAGGAGTTTCACAAGCCAACTACAGAGTGACTGCAGAATTGACCTTCATATGCAAATCTGACACTGTTTCCCTTGGCCCGAACAAAGACTTGAACTAAATGACATATAATAAAACCAGCTTTCCTTATATTCAACATCCCACTGACATTAAAAGCTAAGTATGGGACACTTGCAGCCTACTCAATTAGCATCAGTGCTACAATTGACAGGTATTTTTTTCTTACCACTCACCCTTCTTTTTCTGTTATATATTCTGAGGGTCCCCCTTTTTTTCTCCACTCAAGCTCATCTGAAGAAGTGGATTGTTCCCACGAAAGCTCATGATACTATACTTGTTAATCTCTAAGGTGCCACAGGACCACTCGTCATTTGTAAAGTTTCATATTTAAGTCCTCTTGTGTGTGCCGTGCCTTTAAAAAAAATAGGCATTTTTCCTTTATTATCTGCACCTCAGGTGGTCAGTCAGCAGTCAGTGCAGTCTCAGTGTCTCTGAGTGCAGGCAGGTGGTGATTGGTTGGTATCTCATACTTCGCTTTTGGTGTATCTTCTCACTGGGTATTTTCTGCCCTGCTGATCCAGACCGCAGAGAATGCATAGTGGCCTCAGATCAGGTATGAATGTGGGAAGGGCCAACATCAGTAGAAAAGACAGCTTTCTGTGTGTTTGGGAGTGTATAATCTTTCCGCATGTGAAACCTAAAGCAGGGTTCTCAACAAGGTCCACAAGTCCTTTAGGGGGTACCACTGAGCACCGATGTTGAGATCCAGAGCCTGAGCTCCAGTGCCACTGATGGGGCTGAAGTAGGAGCCGTGGAGTTGAAGCCCCTATCCTGGTGCCGGCCCCCCATTCCAAGGCTGAAGCCCTTATCCCAGCTCCACTGCCCCCCAGTCTGAAGTCCCAGTCCCCAGCGCCCTTCCCACCTCTGAGGTCTGGAGCCAGCAGGGCAGAATCCCAGAATCCTATGTGGCAGATGTCTCCTGAGCCCATGGACAGAGCTGGGAGGCCCTGGGATTGTTTCCATCCATGAAAACACTGAGCAGTGCAGGGGACAACTCCATGCCCCTCATATCTCCTTCTCTCCCTGACCCCTAGTCAGTTTGGAGGTGGGAAGCTGGAACTAGGCAGTGCAGGGCAGCTGCTCCTCTGGCTGGTGCAGGCAGCGCTGGTGTTCCCTTCTCTCCTGCTGCTGCTCATACAGGGGGTTGAAGCTGCTCCTCAACTCCCAGACCCCTTTTCTCTCCCAGCCAATAAGAGCCACAGGCATAGAGGACCTGGCTCCATGGCTGGCAGAGCCCTCATGGAACAGAGACTTCAGGGGAGCTCTGCTGAAACACAGACCCTAGATATATCCCTCTCTGTACCCTGTGCCACCCACCTGTCCACACACAGCTCCTAGCTACTGCTCTTTCTACACCTGGAGCCACCTCCTCCCTACACCCTGAGCTGTTTTCAAACTTTTAGAGCAGAGAGCCCCACCTTTTTTATAATTTTTGATTGCACCTCTCCCCCCACCCAACCAAAACAGGCCGGGTGACCTGTTGCACTCTCTCCCCAGACCCACCATATGGTGCTGGCTTGTGACCTTCTGGCCCTTGCTTCCCAAATAGAAGTCATACTGCTTCTATGCTCAAGGCCTCTGCCCATGTGGCCTTGACCCCCGAGGCCCTCGTTCTCCCATTTGGCCCTGGAATTTTCATAGCATTTTTGGGAAGGTAAGGGAGGGAGAAGCTACTGCATAATTCTGATTGTCATTGAGCTCCTTTGGATTTGGGCAAAATTACCAGATGTCCCTTATTCTGAACAGGAAAATATGTTCACCCCAAATGCACATAATGAATGTAATGAGACTACAAACAGTTGAGGAAGTTTTCATGGCCACTTCTGGAAGGCACAGAGAGGACTGAATAGGAATACTGACTTAAGTGGGCCTTTTGTTTTACAAAAAAGGTCGCAAAATTGGACACTAAGTTTGCAAAGGCCGAGCTCAATCAGAAAAGGAGGGACCTGAGAAGATTCAAACATTCCTCTCATGTAAACTTCCAGATGTTCCAATGCTTCTCCAAAATTCATTGGGTTTAGAAATACGGCTGCAGTCTTGGATTTCCTCAGACTTACCATTTTCAACAAGAGAAGAGGCCTCTTCACAGGTGTCAATACTTAAGTTTCATGCTGAAATCCAGAAAGAGAGAGGCATATGTGATTTTTTTTTCTGTTATTAAGTTTACCAATGTTTTTGATGCTCAAAACTCAATCAAGGCTCATATCTGAGCTCATTTTGAACTTCAGCGTGAGCTTCCGGACAGGGCTTATTTTACTTCAACTGATCGGAAAGATCAGGGTTTATCAGGCAGTCAGAGGGCTATTATGTTACAGCTCATGTGACTATCAGAGGCAATGGGAATTTTATCAATGATTTCAGTGGAAGTAGGAGAATGCCTTAATATATTAATTGTACTGCCAGACATAATTTAGGACCCTATTCAAACATCCTTTTTCTTCATGTAGAATTCCCACTGAAGTCAATGGAGGATTTGTGCATAAAGTGATAAGCTGTAGATTGAGGAGGAGCGGCTGAATTTTAAACCCAGCTCTGCCACTGATTTACAGTGGCAAATTACACTGTAATGTTTGCAAATTACAAAAAACATTTCTCTCTCTTAATTTCCCCAACTGCAAAACAGGGATAAAATACATACCTCCAGGGTGCTGTGAAGAATAACTGGTTAATTTTTATTCAATGATTTGAAAATATAAGCACTAGTGCGAAATGTGGCCCATATAATATAAACTCAAGGTTAAATTCACTTTACTCATACAAAGCTCCAGTAAACCCATGAAATCCACATACCTTTAATCTGGGTAGTAAGGGCCTCACAGTGGTATCTCCAAGCTTTTCAAACTATATACTGTATTATTTATCATCATCGTTTATACCTTTGAGATCACTATTCAGGAAAAGTCAACTTACCTTGTTTCACAATAAGAACATAATTTCGATCAAATTAATTTTAACAAGATATAAAATTATAGAAACATTTTCATGCCTTATGAATGTTAACTGTAAATCACACAAAAAGAGGAACTGAAGTTCCTCAATATGATCTTCAATGTGAAAATAAACTTACATGTGAATATACTTACATTTGGCAAAACAAACCATCTGAGCTATAGTATTATAATACTGCTCCAAAAAATTTAAATAATAATAAATATTGCTTGCTGAACAATATTTTTGAAGGTGCATCCTGTACTTTCATTGAAGTTAATAAAGTAGTCACAAATGATTCTGCCCACTTTTGTCCCAAAGAGGATCATATTTAATGCTCCATTTAATTTGCTCAAATGTCAGGGAACATCAAAAGAGGAAATTTATTGTATTAGTCACTGAAAGAGATATAGTAGGAGCATGATGCTATCTAAAGATGATTAATAAATAGAGTTATTGATTTTGCAAAATTCAATACATCCAGCTGTTCAATTGATGGTATTAGTAGAGAGAGTAGTTTTAGTTTATTTGCTACTATGAAAATCTGTCTGTCTATCCTATTTATTCATTTATTTTATTAGGGAGGGCCAAACTAGTTAAAAAAAGAGAAACTTCCTTGAACTTCTACTCATCCCTAGACTTACAACTGATCTGGTCTGAAAGATTTAAGTGTGCTTGGACAAATTTGTGTATCTGAAAAGAGTATGGTATTTGCAACAAGCCAGTTAGGGCAGCCATTTAGATGGCATATCGTTTCTTTCAGTCTCTTTCATGCTAGAATTGTCACCATGACTTCTTAAACAGACAACAATATATGAATTGTTGGATGGAATTTGATACATTTTTAAGTGTGACCCATTTTTAAATATGACTCATGTCCCGATTCTGCAACTTGATGCACAGAAGTGGCCTTCTGCACCTATAGGGAAGTGCCAGTGAAATCAATGGGGTTACATGCAGGCACGAAAGGTCTGTCTGCTTCATTTGCAGGATTGGAACTCTAATCTTTTTCTGACTTGGCTTTGACATAGTGGCTGTGTCTAGACTGGCAAGTTTTTCCACAAAATCATCTGCTTTTGCGGAAAAACTTGCCAGCTGTCTATACTGGCCGCTTGAATTTTCGCAAAAGCACTGACGATCTCATGTAAGATCGTCAGTGCTTTTCCGGAAATACTATGCTGCTCCCGTTCGGGCAAAAGTCTTTTTCCAAAAGACTTTTGCGCAAAAGGGCCAGTGTAAACAGCACAGTACTGTTTTCTGCAAAAAAGCCCCGATCACGAAAATGGCGATCGGGGCTTTTTTGCGGAAAACCGCATCTAGATTGGCCATGGACACTTTTCCGCAAAAAGTGCTTTTGTGGAAAAGCATCCTGCCACTCTAGACGTGCTTTTCCGAAACTGCTTTTAACCGTTAAAAGCATTTTCGGAAAATCATGCCAGTGTAGACGTAGCCACAGTGTTCAAATGTACTAAGTAATATTAGTGCAGTGGTTTCATTCTAGTTAATGTTTTTTATATTGTATATTTTTAGTCCTGTAAACAGTGTTAATACTTGTACTGTAATTATAATTCTCTTTGACATTACCATATTGATAGGTGCAGCCTCAGAGGACGTCTCCTGGAGGCATGTTACACAAAAGAGAAGCTTTTATGGACAGAGTTGATCTGGCATCCTTGGTTGCACAGGCGGGAGAAATGTTTGAACCTCAGGCTGAGAACACTTGTTCTATTTGAAGACAAAAGACAAGCAGAATGTTCCATTGCAATGTACCCATGAGGCTGCATGGCCATAAGGTTTCACGCTATACAGATGAGAGTAATGGACATAAGACTGAGACACATGGATGAGAAATCTGTGACTGTGCATGAATTGGATTGAAAAGAGATTTGGGAGGGAGATTTTTAGAATTATATGTAAATAAATGAAGCAAAGGCTCAAACAAGTGAGTTACATAATCTGTCTATTAGAAATTTAAAATTTTAAAAAACCCATTAAGATTGTTCATGTAGCCTTCCACCCACATGATCATTTGTTGTTATTTATTATTGTTGTTGTGAGATGGAGAAATATTATTATATGAGAGACAGAATAATTAAGGGTTTTGTTCAAAACCACATAATATGTCAGTATTACCACTGATAATAAAATCTTGGTAGTACTGAACACTCCTTTTGTCCCATTCCTTTCTCCCCCCCCCTCCAGCTACTAGACATTTTTTCCACTCAGTCACATAGTATATTCCTCTCAAATCTGTTTTATCACTAGTAGTTCACAGTTTCACATGTTTAGCATGTCTCCAGGGTTAGGCACACGCAGATTTTCCACAGCCTTTCATCCCTCTCCTCTCTTTTCATCTTCCCATTTTTTTTCAGTGGATGTTGGCAATGTAAAAAACAACACAAAGAAACTCCTTTTCCCAGTCATGCTTACAGTGCAGCAGGGCAAGGAGGTTGGACCGTGACGTTTTGATGAATGTTAGTGCGGTAGAAACTACCTGAACCACTTTTAAAGGAAGAAAATCCAAGTCTTGTGATGTTTATATGACAAAGATACTGGTTTTAGTTGCAGGTTGATTCTTATAATAGCAAAGTCAAGTTCTACAACTTACTATATTTGTCACACAGTGGCATGACAAGTAACTCTGTTACATAGTTACTAAGAAACCCAAATAAATTTGGTGTTTGGAATCATAAAATGAAAAACACTAACTGATTTCAACACTTTCTCAAATTCTCTCTCCTATGCATTCTCTCTTTGAGGCCTGAGTTTAATCCTGTAATTTCTCATGTACTGTTGTGTTACCAATAGAAGAACTAATTAAGAACACTCATTTTAATTTTTAAAAGCTTTTGCATTAGCTGTGCTCTTTGTCCCTTTTGTGTTTGCTTTCTGAGGATTTGAACAATTAAGTTTTACTTTCACAAATGCGAGGTGAACATTTTTTGCATGACACAAATATAGATGGAGTGATAAATAGCAATGAGGACAATATATAGCAAAGTGAACAGGAGCACTTGTGAAACTGAGCCCAACAATCTGGCTGTGTCTACACTGGGCCACTTATTCCAGAAAATCAGCTGCTTTTTCGGAATAAGCTGCGAGCTGTCTACACTGGCCCTTGAATTTCCGGAAAAGCAACGATGCTCTACTGGACAAAATCAGCCGCTATTCCGGAAAAACTATTCTGCTCCCGCTCGGGCATAAGTCCTTATTCTGGAACACTGTTCCGGAAAAGGGCCAGTGTAGACAGCCCAGTAGTCTTTTCCGGAAAAGCGCGTCTACATTGGCCACAGACGCTCTTCCGGAAAAAGGGCTTTTCCAGAAAAGCAGCCTGCCAATGTAGACGCTCCTTTTCCGGAAAAACTGAAAACAGAATAGTATTCCGTTTTAAGCATTTCCAGAAATTCATGCCAGTGTAGACACAGCCTCCATGTTTTAGCATAGTCAAATGCAAGGGTTCAGGTCCTACATGTAAGGTGGGGGGCTGGATCATGTAAAGCATCAACTTTAAAGAGGGCTATGGGATTATGGTAGGAACTCCGACTGAACTTGAGCTCCTCAATATTGTGACGAAAATGTGTGACATAGATATGTGATATAGAGTAGTATTGGGGGGATGAATCTGTCATTGGTAACATGACGGCTGCAATATTGTGTTGAGTTCTGCTGTCCACATATTCAAAAGAATGTTGAAATATTGGAAAAAGTTCAGAGAGGAGCTGCAAAAATGATTTGAGGTCTGAAGAACTCATTCTACAGTGAAAGGTCAAAGGAGATCTTGTTTTCAGTGTTATGAGAAACAAAGGTTCAAAAACTGACTCATCAGATACTCATGTAATGACCCTTGCAGGCCTTTTTTGACAAGCCAAAAGGTGGATTTCTTCCAATTGTGCTCCTATATTGAGACAGTTTAGCACTAATTAAAAGTTCTTGAAGATTAAGGCTAACATATTTGCATCCATATTGAGAACTTAAAGTAAAAAACAGCCAGCAAAAATGACTGCAAATATGTTAATCTGCAACTTGACAGGCCTCTTCAATCCTGTTTAGGTAACATAACTAGAAAACATACACTTTTGCCCATCAAAAACAGGCCTCTTTTGACTTAAAGGATCCACTATCCTAAACCAGTTTTGTATCTTTATCTTGGGCATTAATCTCTAATGTGGAACCTTGTCAAATGCCTTTTTGAAAATTTAAGTATACTGCATCCACCGAATTTCCCTTATCTATCATGGCAGTAAAATCTTCAAAGAACATGGGCGGATTAGTTAAACATGACCTCCCATACTGGGATCCATGCTGGTTATCCTTAATCACATTGTACTTTTCCAGGACTTCTCTCACTGCCTCCCTTAAGAGAGTTTCCAATATTTCCCACTCACAGATGTTAAACTTGCTGGTCTACAGTTTCCTGGTTTGTCTATTTAAAATAACTGAGTTATGTTTGATACTTTCAAATCATCAGGAAACTCACCCAAGGCTTGTGAGTTCTTTAAAATGTTCATTAAAAAGTCACCAATCTCCTTGCTTTTCCTTTGACATTACATTTTCATTATCTCCTGATACATGCTCTCTAGTCTCATTTTTAAGTGGCTTAGTCAGTTTTTGTATTTTGTCTGTTGCGTATATATAGCTGTAAAATCCCACACTGTTACTGAATTTTTTTTGCCAGAATGACAAGTGTGATCACTGGGGTGGGGAGAGGGGGAAGGTGTGCACTGTACTTTGGCTTGCACTGTATAATTTGGAGGGTTAAGGTCTCACCTGACGCTAATGAGCTTTGTATTGCCACAAGGCGTCATAAACCCATTTCAGGAGAACCCAAACTTCCTCAGCCAGGCTGTCACATATCTTTTTCAAAGAATCTATTTATTCAGCAGACTTCATTAAATGCATCCTGAAGCTTCAGATATCGTATTAGGTTTATACGCCCTCAAAGTTGTTTTAATTTGTTACATTTTTCATAGTGTAATTCTTTGAGGTCTGTCTCTCTTTGTGTGGGTGTTAAGAGGCTGACATGCTGCCAGGCAGCCTTGGAAAGTATACCCACTCTTAGAAACATCAGACAGCTCCCACACAGTGTTCACTGGAACCCCTTCTGACGTCACTGCTAATTAGATCATATACTAGATATTGCCATCAGGGAGAAGACTGATCTAGAGGAAGAGGGGGGGTGGATTGTGGCGGGGGGAGAGGGGGGAATGACTTGAGGAAAGTAGAGTGGAAGGCCAGAAATGCTGGTCTGTTATACCATAAAGCAGATAATGTCTCCTGAATCAGTATTAGTCTCAGTGGGCACTGAACCGTGGAAGCTTCCAAGGCAGGCACCCAAGGAGACCTAATGTGGTGGAGAATAGAGACATTAGTGAGCATGTTTCTTAATAAAGGTGTGCTTATCTCAGACCTTGCATGTGTACTGTGGGTTTCTGCAATACTCATGATAAGTAGTACTCCTTGTTTCATTGAATAGCACAGTAAATAGTCACATAAAACCCAGATAATTTGCTGCCTTGTAAGTTAAAGCCCCAGGCAATCTTATCCCTTCTTTTGTCATGTCCCTTATACTTCTAGGGCAACTCCTTTGTCAAATAGTGCTACATGAATGAGATAATGTGCATAATTTCACCACCCCTCCATTGGCACCCTCTTTTTTTTTTTTTTTTAACATTTTGTATTTCATTATTAACTGGACTATTTTTCCTTCCCTATACTCTATGGATGCACTAACAGCAAATCATGTCACCAGCACAATCATCTATCTGATGAAAGTACAGAGGAAAACATCCATGTTTGACTAACTTTAAAAGTGAAGGTGTTAATTATTCAGCAGTAGAGCAGCTCTTACCTTAATACTGATGTTAAGACAGATACCATATTTATCTTAAAGTACCCCAGAGCGAGGAACCTGTGAAGAAGACAGTTAACTTCGGAACCATATTTATCAAGTAAATAGCTCAGAAAAGGATACTGCCACTTACATCTTTAAAATACAAAAATGCATGCATTTCACTATTTTGTAAATGCCAGAGAGATGCAGCATCCGTTAGAGTTAACGGTGCGGCACTTTTGTGTTCAGTAGCATGAATCATTAATCATGAGACAGGCCATATTCTTGTACTGCTTCTGCTTTCATTACTTGGCCTAATTAAACAGTTCTCTGAACTGGAATCTCAGATTCCTCTGTTACAGATTATCATTAATTATGGTGAAAGTGCTCAGAGATGTTGGACTCAATTATATTCTGCTCAACTCTGGCACTGTGTGATTCATTGCACAGCCTGCTTTGCAGATGTACTCTTTTCTTATCTTGCACTCCCACTTTTGTAAATTGGGCTCTGCCAGCCAACAAACTAAGAGTTATGTGCTGCGTTTTCATTAAAAACATGTTGCAGAAGCACAGACCAATTAAGGATTTTGTATTTTATATAGAGTGATGAGATGAACACTGGATTCTGGGAGAATTAGTTTAGCAAAGAAGCAATCTCAGTTTTCCACTGTATTGCTAAATTTGTGTATTTAGTTGTGAGTTCAGGTGTTTAAGTCTTTGGTTTGATTTTTTATCATGTTTCTTTTATATAACTTCTATCAGGAAAATTTTATCTTCATCTTTATTTAAAAAGATGACACCGCAAAAGATGACAAGATCATCTCTGTTGCTTAAAAATATTGCTAAAGAAAACTTTTATAAACAGTGAACACATTTCCCCATGTATAAAGCCACAACATAAAGATTTCTCAGTTTGAGTACCATGTTTATCTCTGTTTACAATATGAACAGAGATAATACTCAGTAGTGTTCTGTAATCAAGTCAGGTATGTTTTAGTTGTTTGTTTGTACTAGGTGCTTTAAAAATGGTACTAGAAAGTAGCATTGACAATAAATATGGCCAGTTCATGCTAATAAAATACTGATATCAACAACTTTTAAGTCTATTTGGTCCGATATGGCTTAACAAATGAATACTGTATGTTTCTCTTTTGTTTTTTGCTCTAAGAAATCATGCCAAAAATGGTGAAGATTTTGTGAACATTGACAATAAAAAAATATGATCTAAAACTACGCTGCTCTAAAATGTAAGTAGAAAATAACATTATTTTTATTTTTATACCCATTTTGGCTTTTGGTATGTGAACCAGACTTTCTAAAAAACAATGATCGTGCTAGAAAACCATACCTCATGAATATTTGTAAAGTGGTGTAGTGGTAAATTAAGTCCCATTCCATTGGGTAAACATGCATTATAGTAAAAATGCTGCAATGTGACCTAGGGATGAAAAATTTAAACAAATACCCATATGTCATTTTTGACTTCTAAAGTATCCATTGAGAAGTTTGTTGGGGATTTGATTCCTTGTATAGTTGAAAGTATGGACTTTAATATAAAAATAATTTTGCTTTACACAATGATCAAATATGCAAACACATTTGGGAATAGCACAGGCAAGCTACTCCTCATGCTTTTCTTTCATGAATTCTAAACTAATGTAGAAGTGATCCGCTTTAGAGCTCAGCTGTTCATAAAGTAAAATAGATTGCCAACAAAATTGCTTATACTGTACATTGCCAACATATAAGTATTTACAGATTGCAGGTTAACATGGCTTACATGAGAGAGTGTAGGTGAGGAAAAAGTTTTAAAATTCTGAGAGTGGAGAATTTATATTCATCATCCTCTTTGCACCAAGCACAAGATGTTTTTTTACTGATACGTGATTAGCTAATTCACCTGCAGTAAGTGGATTTCTTTTCCCCATATCAAAATATTCTCTCTGAATCTTATGTACAGGTAGATTGAAGCAGAATGTTCCTGATTAAGTTATCATAAAAGCAGCACTATTTTTACTTCATGTATGATTGTATGATTGTAGTAGCAAAATATATTTAATATATAAATAATGTGTTGTGGAGCTAACAGGAACATTGGGTTTTCACAATACTCTTGCACCTGCAGAAACATGAGCTCAAAATTCTTAGGTCACATATGAAAATGAGTTTGGTTGTCTCATTCTCGTCCCTGTTTGCTCAGATCATAACATCACTATACAGTCTGGCTTGATTGGCAGCATCTGCTTGATAGAGGCCTAGGACATGAATAACAGGCCCCTTGGAATAACAGGTCAGGTTTGAGGCACATTGGCATAGTTTTATGTGGAAGCTTGCATACAGCCCATAAGTACTATGCTTGGTTCATATCAGCAATGTTGATCTCTATCTTTAACAATCATCACATTCACTTTGCTTACAATTCTTTGTTGTCACTTGTTTTTTCCATCATACCTATTGTCTGATAAGTGTGTACTTAATGCAGGCAGTTCAATTTCGAATGTAAAATTATTAGGATTTTCCCAGGTTGATTGACACAAAGAAGTATATATTGTTTTAGTGATATTCTAAATTAATGTGTTTGCATTTATAGTTTCTCACACAAGATCTTCCTTTTAAAACTGCATGTCAAAAAGAGAGCTGAATTAGAACAATACCAAAAATGTTCTAAATATAAGTCTTTTGGCTTAACTGTTTGCAGGCTCTCAAATCCTACAGTAGTTGCAGGTTTTAATATATATGAAAATCAGTAGTCTTGTATCTCTGCATATGTGCTTTTTGTAATATAATTTTGACAGATGGTGAGCTGGCTAAATCTAGCTCTTCACTATAGAAAGCCTTGTCTTGTCTTGCTTGTCTCAAAACTTGTTTAAAAAAAGCCTTGGTATTTATTTGTTAAATACAGATGTTTTGGAGGGGTCTGATTTTATTTTTCATTTTTCATGTAGTTCCCAAGTATTTCCACCCCTTATTTATTTCCATATACAAATTTTACCTGAGCTGTGACTTTTCTCTTTGCATAATGCAGTCTATGCTAGTCTAGGCCTCTTCTTATTAAAAGAAATATGTTACCTGCCACTGTTTGCATCAACTGAAATTCTGACAACAATATCTTACTATATAGGGAGAATAACCATTCCCCCCTACCCCCCCAACCAGGAAGCAGTTTCCTCTCCTACCAGCTGCTGACAGACTGCTCATTGAAAATGTAATACACTGCTGCCATGTCACAGGTCAGCTGGCAAATGGCAATCTGAATTTTAAAAGGAATATGAATAAAATTCTGTTTTATTTTGAAAATGAACTTTGTGCCCTCCATCATGAATCCAATATATGTCTTAATCTTCTATGCTCTTGAAGCCTGCGGCTCCTGGCTGAGTCCTTTGACTCCTGAACCTAATAAGGAAATAGGTTGTTTTCTCATCCTAGTCTCATTTTTAGAAGGGCTGAAACAAACAGTCCCTATTTCAAATGTAATTGACAAAGCATAAAAACATGTGTGTTATGTAATTTTAGGTTTATGACAGAGCTCAGCACTGGGATGTTTTATTTTAAAATTTGATTAAGATGTTATACCTTTGGAAATGTGCTGTCAAGATTCAAAATCAAAATTTACCAACTGTACTATTTCATGTTTACTTTGGAACTGTACACGTAAAACTGATAAGAGAGATGAAATAGATAATAGTATGCTTCAATTGGGACCATTTTCATTTAACCTGGACATTATATAGAGCCAGATATTGACAATTTTATACTGTAGGAGTTGGTGCTGTTTAAAAATTGCTGGCTTTTTTTTTTTTTTGTTTCTTGGTTTTTTTTATAGTTTGGTAGATGATGTTTGCTCCTTCTGAAGGGCTTTGAATTCATTTTTGACGGTACTCCACTTATAATGCATTTAAATATAAGAATCTAGAAAAGAAGAAAAGTCTTTTCGCTGACTAGAAAAATTGAATTTCTATTCCTGAAACATTCCCACTCCCTTCTTCCACAAATGATGTACTGACAGTCAGTTTAACTGATTTATTATTTCCTCTTTTGTTAACAGCATGTGAGAAGTGTGCCCTTACCTTCAAAAATACAGATGTGCATGGCTTTTGAATAAGTGTAATCAGGCATCTCGGTGCTTTTCTGCTACCTTATCTTGAAATCACATCTGTGTAACATCAGAGCCTAGCTGATCAGCTCTAAGAAACTAATGGTGGCATTTTCCTGGACTAGGGAAATAACTTGTGTGGCTTTTTTTTTTTAAGCCAGGAGTTGTTCATTTTTTAACATTAGCTGGCAATGTGTATATTTACCTAAAGGTATAATGAGCGCATCAGCTCACAGAAAACAATTAAAAATCTATCTCCTTGACTTAGGACTGGATTATGGTCTCTTCCTCCTCTTCCTTTGGTGGATAAATCTAATGAAAAGCCAGAAAGTGCCAAGAAGTGAACTGCACTAATTTTTCTGGAAAGAGTCTCCTTAATTGAGCTACAAAGTGGGTGTTAAGGTTTCCAGGGGATCCATAGGAAAGGAAACCCACAAACCTGTGAAAGGCTGGAGTCATCTAATGCTTGTCCATTCCCACTGTTGGTTTGACACTCCTTTTCTAGTTGCAACAGTGCTCCTAGGGGAGAAACACTGTCAGTGGCTAAGCCGCTTTGCACAGCAGATCAGTGGCAGCCACAGAGTGGACACCAAGGCTGCTACATTTCTCCAAAGTTCTCTTTTGATTGGACCCAAAGGAGCAGTCAGAGTCCAGGTTTATGGAGACAGAAGACCTGCAAGCTTTATATATATTTTAGGAGAGTGCTTCCGAGTTTTCAGACCCTTTTTAAATTTTAAACTACTTTTGACAGCGTGGTTCAATTATAAAGTTTCCATAGCTAAAGGGGAAAAGAATAATCTATCTGTTAAGGACAGATGAATGCTGTAGATGAAAAGGTACACTGGCACATGAGTGCCTTGTTACAGTATGTGTAATATTTCAATCAAAATATTCTTTCTTTTGCATCCCACATTTGCTGCTAGGAGGGGTATAAACTGAAAAATATTGGAGTTGCATTTTGAGTTTGAAATGAGTCAAATATCAGAGTTGGGACAAAGTGGAGCAGAATAAACTCACCCATCCCTAATGGTGCTTAGTTAAGGACTTGCTTCCTGGCATCTGATTTTCAAAGGGATCTAATTAATAATTTGTTTAGAAAATAATCTCAAACTAGAGAGTATATCTCCCAGGTAAATACACTTTGTATCCAGTCCATTTTTGGCACAAAGATATTACCGGCTAGTAGCAACCTTGCAACCTTTTATGTACAAGAACTACATGACATATGATGTTTGGAGTGGAAATGATAAAATCATTGCAACCTTTCTTGCATTTTCCCTTCTGTTTGCAGAAGTTAGACTGCCTTTCACTCCAGCTGAATTTGTGTTGGGTCAAAATATCACAATTTGTTACACATTCTTATTGCCAGCTACATTTACATCAGCCGAATAGCTGATGTCCTAGGTAGGTGAAGAGAATGAATTTCCATCTTCGCATACTGCAGGTCACTTAGTACCTCCTGCCAGGGGTGAAGACAAAATGCTGAGATACATCTCACTGGACCCAATCCTTACTAGACTCATTAGAACCAGGGAGCTTCCAATGTCTAAATGGGTCAGATTTGGATGCTTGTAAGTCATGTTTTAGCAGTATCATAAAACAACAAACTGGAAAGAAACCGAAGCTGGTCAATTATTTTCCGAATGCAAAAATGTTGATCCTTCTCTCCAACAAAAAGAGAAAAGGGATGATTTTTTTCACCAAACTATGTGGAAATGCTCCCTATAGTTTGACTAATTCTAAAATAAACAAAGTTAATTATTTTAGCTTCTTTGTAAAGGTCTGTAAATTTAACTGATCTGCTCATATCACAATGTGTTTTCCATTCAAGGCAGCCTACAGACAATTAACTTCCTTCTATTTCCTTTAAAATGTCCTCTTGGTTTCAGTCTCTGTCTGTATCTCTCTCTGAAAGGCTGCTTGCTTCCCCTTCAGAGGCCTATCTATGAAAGGGTAGTGTGGATAATGGGTAGAGCTGGAGAGGATTCAGTTGTTGTAGGATCCCTTTCTAGGAAAGGGGCTCATTGATAATAGACAAGAAATGTCCAGCAAAAAGACAATGCGAGAAATAATATGTGTATGGGGTAGAAGAGAAGGGAAGAGGAATAACTGGAGTATGTCTGGTAGGGCAGTTTTTATTCGGCATCTTCTTTTTCTGCTGAAAGAAAAAATAACATGTTGCTTCTTTTGTGATATTGATAACAAGGAAACAGCAGGATCATTAAAAAAATGAGCCTAGGATACTGGCTTCATGATAGCTTGGATAGTCAATACACTTTATTTGGTTTTGATCCATGGTGCTTCGTGCCCTGCAAGATTTGTTCTGAGCTTTGGATTTAAATAAACTTCAAATCTCAGTGTGAAGGTCAGGTAAAGCCATCAACTCGCTCCTGGTTTTGCCATGAATTTCACATGGTTCCACATGAAACAATAAAATGGACCATATTTTCCGAAAGATGGGTGCTGATTCATTCAAATAGCTTGCAAGCCCTGGGGGACTTTTGATAAAATCCAGACTGAGGTACTTTGTAATGAAACTCCAAATGAAGGATCCTCATCCCCTCTCTGAGCTCTCCATGCAAACAAAAAAGGCTGGAGCAGTGTAAAGGGATCCCCAAAGTTCTGTACTCTCTGAGAATCCCCTCACAAGTTGTGGCACAGGCACAGGTAGAGAAGCAGTGGCGGGAATGTGGGAAAAGGTCATGGCTCACAGAAGTATGAAGATTCCAAACAGCACTGCAGCCCAGGGAGATAATTGTGACTTAGGCCCCCCAGGGCAGCCTAAGTTACATTGGGGGCCAATTCAGAGCCTGGAGCAGTTCAGGATTGGGAAGGCACAAAGGTGGTTTTAAAGAGCATGTTACAGAATGTCACCATAAGTGCATTTATCTCAGTGGTTACACACATATGGGCTTTGCAGTATAAGTCTTGGCAGTGAAGCGTCCTGTGAGTGCGACTGCCAGCCCCTGCCAGCCCAGGAGACTTTGCTGCAGCATGGCTCCCAGTGAGGAGGCTTTGCTGCCTCTGCCTCAATGAAACCAGGAGGCTGAGTGTAACCGACACCATTAACCCATAAGCACTTATCAGTTAAATACTTAGTCCTGTCCTCTTTAACAAGTCTAGTACATAGTGGGAAGGGCACTAACCTGAGACCTGGATTCAAGACTTGTGTTACCACAAACTTCTGCTTCTGTAAAATGAGGATAGCAGGCACTTCCCTACCTTGCAGACACTATGGCTGTGTCTAGACTGGCCAGTTTTTCTGGAAAATCAGCCGCTTTTCTGGAAAAACTTGCCAACTGTCTACACTGGCCGCTTGAATTTCCGCAAAAGCACTGACTTCCTACTGTAAGAAATCAGTGCTTCTTGCGGAAATACTATGCTGCTCCCATTCGGGCAAAAGTCCCTTTTGCGCAAAACTTTTGTGCAAAAGGGCCAGTATAGATAGCTGAGATCTGTTTTCCACAAAAAAGCCCCAATCACGAAAATGGCGATCGGGGCTTTTTTGCGCAAAAGCGCGTTTAGATTGGACACGGACGTTTTTCCGCAAAAAGTGCTTTTGCGGAAAAGCGTCCGTGCCAATCTAGATGCACTTTTCTGAAAATGCTTTTAACGGAAAACTTTTCCGTTAAAAGCATTTCTGGAAAATCATGCCAGTCTAGACGTTGCCTATGCCAATGGGGACCATAGAAGTACCTAAGAAAAAATAGATAAGGTTATTTTTAAAGCTATATTAATATGCCCAATTCACCAATGTGTAAATTGAGCCTCAAATAGGGTAAGGGTATGTCTACACTACAGCACTAATTCGAACTAAATTAATTCGAATTAGTTAATTCGAACTAAGCTAATTCGAACAAGTGCATCTAGACCTAAAAACTAGTTCGAATTAGTGTTGTGCTAATTCGAACTAGCATGTCCACATTGAGTGGATCCTGAACCGGGGTTAAGGATGGCCGGAAGGAGTGCCGGCAGGGCATCAGATTAGGACTTAGAGTGTGGAGCTGCTGTCTCAGGCTAGCCGAGGGCTGTGCTTAAAGGGACCCAACCCCCACCCCGGACAGACAGTTCTAAGGGGTTCCCCACTTGCAAAGCAGTCCTGGCTTGGAGTGCCCTGAGTACCCACACTGGGCACATCACAGCACTCGGCCATCAGACCGGCAGCACTTGCCGCAGGCTGCCATCTGGGGGGGGTCAATCAGGGGGCTGCAGGAGAGCTTCCACCCCGAGGAGCCCGCAGAGCCACCTCAATCCTTCCCATCGGGGGCTCATACCCCATTCCTCCCTCACCTCCTTCCAATTACCCCTCCCTAGCCCCCCCTTCCTGATGTACAAAATAAAGGACACGTGTGTTCAAAAATAGAAACTCTCTTTATTGAACAAAACTCGGGAAGACTGGGAAAAGGAGGTGGGAGAGGGAAAGAGAGAGGGTGGGAGAGGGGAGGGCAACTAAAATGATCAGGGGTTTGTAACAGGTTCCATATGAAGAGAGGCTAAAGAGACTGGGACTTTTCAGCTTAGAAAAGAGGAGACTGAGGGGGGACATGATAGAGGTCTATAAAAGCAAGAGTGGTGTGGAGAGGGTGCATAAAGAAAAGTTCTTCATTAGTTCCCATAATAAAAGGACTAAAGGACACCAAATGAAATGAATGGGTAGCCGGCTTCAAACTAACAACAGAAAGTTCTTCTTCACAAAGCAAACAGTCAACCTGTGGAACTCCTTGCTGCAGGAGGCTGTGACGGCTAGAACTATAACAGAGTTTAAAGAGAAGTTAGATAAAGTCATGGAGGTTGGGTCCATGGAGTGCTATAAGCCAGGGGGTAGGAATGGTGTCCCTGGCCTCTGTTTGTGGAAGACTGGAGATGGATGGCACGAGACAAATGGCTTGGTCATTGTCTTCGGTCCATCCCCTCCAGGGTACCTAGTGTTGGCCGCTGTCGGCAGACAGGCTATTAGGCTAGATGGACCTTTGGTCTGACCCAGTACGGACGTTCTTATGTTTTTATGTTTTAAGCTCAGGGCTCAGGGTCGGGAGTCTCACTGGACCACCTTGATTTTCATGCCAACCTGCTCCTGGGTGGCCAGGCTGGCAGCTATCCTGCCCTAGACAGCCACTTTCCTGTGCCTAGTGCGGAGGTCGTGGACGTTGGAGGCTTCCCCCCAAACCTGGATGAGGTCTACAATCTCCGCACTAGACCAGGCGGGTTCTCGCCTCTTGCGGCCCCGGGCAGGCTCCTAGGAGCTGCCAGCCTGGTCCCGGGAAGAGGCGGAGGGCTGGGTGGCAGCAGGTGGCTGGCTCATGCCGTGCCAGGTGCAGGATCTGCTGGCTGGGTGCTGGCAGGCTTGCACCTGGCACGGGCACTGTAGCCACACCGTGCCCCTTTAAGGGCTCTGGGGCCGGGAGGGGGGAGAAGAGTTTCCCTGGTGGTGCCCAGAGTGGCCACCAGGGAAAGCTGGGAAGGGCTAGCCTCCCACTAGTTTGAATCAAGTGGCTACACAGCCCTTAATTCGAACTACTTAATTCGAACTAGGCGTTAGTCCTCGTGGAATGAGGTTTCCCTAGTTCGAATTAAGCGCTCCGCTAGTTCGAATTAAGTTCGAACTAGCGGTTTGCATGTGTAGCGCCTATGAAAGTTAATTCGAACTGACGGCTGTTAGTTCGAATTAACTTTGTAGTGTAGACATACCCTAAGTGACTTGCCCTCAATCATACAAAGAGTCAGTACAGAACCGGAAATAGAACCCAAGAGTCCTGATTCCTGCCTCCGTCCCCCATATCTAATATCTACGGAGCAACATGAAGGTTTATCCAAGATGTTTTGGATTAGCTTTGCCAAGAGTGAATGTTGTTCTGAATTCAGTGTTGGTAAAGAGTCTCAAAAGTATGAAAACTATCCAGTCTTTCTGCTCTAGTAAGTCCATCTTCTGGATTCCTCAGCAAATACATCAGTGTCCCTCATTTCAACAGTTAATGTACCTTTTCCTTTAGATGAAGTAAAAGATGTAGTACTAATTCCTGTGAGGATGGATGGTTTGCCCTTTGAAATGGTGGCCATCGGCACACTGATTTATGTAGTTCCCAGCTTTTACAATGAAATCATAACGATCATTTTAAACTCAGACAATGGATTTTATTCCATTCATCACAAAACACTTCACAAATTCATGTCACTCAACATGTGTAACACTTGCCGAATCAGGCCAGGCCCTTCACAAACTGAAATGTACACTGTACAGGTATCATTTCCCCCCTATCACAGAAAGGCAGCCACCTCCAGGGTGAAACACATCAGCTGTTCAACAGCTCACAGAAACACTAACATTAAACACTGAAATTACAAAGGGGATTTGTGTAGTTAGAGTGCAGCTGGAATTTCCTTACATCCTCAGGCAACACAAGAATTATGGCCATAAATTTCGAGGAGTGATACAAAACATGGAAACCCCACAGCACCTGACATACCCATAAGAAGGTCAGGTATTTTGGGGGTTGGAGAGTATCCCTGGGCTGTGAGGCAAATCAATTATTTCATTATGCATTCATCTCTCATTCAGAACTAGCCCTTGTTTGCAATTTCTCATCATAGCAATTCTCAACATCATCATTATCAGTACCAGCAATCAAACACAATCAGCTAAATAGCAGAAGAGGTTTTCCTTGGGGAAGGATAGACTAGGAAGAGAGAGTTATATAACTTGATTTAACAATAATTAAGATTGCCACACACGGTATACCTGCAACAATACCATAAAAGCAAAGGCACAAAAAATAAAGCCACCTGCCAGAACATATCTTCTATTCACAGCCACAAACCTTGCACTTCTGCAACCACTACTTGCCAGTGGATTATTCCACCTTTCCTGCCCATCCTTTTCAAAATTGCTTCCTCCAAAAACACTGAACTGCTGATCAGTTTTCCCTTCCATAAATCCCTCTTCAGCACAGTACCTCTTGCCATCACTGTTCATCATGATGTTTGGTGCAGTGAAAAGAAATGTAACAGTCTGCCTCATCTCACAGGCCAGCCAAAGATGTATGATGTATAAAGGATATCCAACAGAAAGTCTATATTAATTAGAACTGAGTGAAGTATGTAAAAATTTCATTCAAATGGTTAAATGAATTCATTTCAGCCATAACCATACATATTTTGTGTTCAATTTCAACAACATTTCAGCAATCCATTTAACTGATACAAATGCTGGTGCAAAACAGATTTCTACAGTCAATGTTAATAGGTTCAAAAAAAAGGCACTGATTTAGAGCATGCTCATCCAGTGACGGAAAGTGATACTGGAAGGGAGACATCCCACTGGTTTAGGGATAGTGTACAGTAATTATGATGATAGTGGGAGAATATATTCTAGTAAATGTAGGAGTAAATGGTTTGTACTGTTAGGTGGCTTAAATTTTCTTATATATAAAATGCAATATATGTGGATTTGTTTTAATTTCTTTTAGTTTTTAGGATACTGTGTTTGAAAGTAATGAAGATCTCTACACTTTCTCCTCTCCTAGACTACGTCTAGACTACATCCCTTTTTCGTAAAAGGGATGCAAATTAGACGTATCACAATTGCTAATGAAGCGGGGATTTAAATCTCCCCTGCTTCATTAGCATAAAAATGGCTGCTGCTTTTTTTCAGCATGGAGCTTTGCCGGAAAAAAGCGCCAGTCAAGACATGGATCTTTCAGAAAATAAAGCCTTTTCTGAAAGATCCCTTATTTTAAGAGGGATAAGGGAACTTTTGGAAAAGGCTTTATTTTCCGAAAGATCTGCATCTAGACTGGTGCTTTTTTCCAGCAAAGCTCCGTGCCGAAAAAAAGCAGCAGCCATTTTTATGCTAATGAAGCGGGGGAGATTTAAATCCCCGCTTCATTAGCAATTGCGATACGTCTAATTTGCATCCCTTTTACGAAAAATTCGTAAATCTAGACGTAGCCCTATAGTCTTAGAGGGGTAGCTGTGCTAATCTGTAACCTTAAAAACAATGAGTAGTCAAGTAGCACTTATGAGACTAACACGAAAGGTCATGATACAATATATTTTTGTTAGTCTCTTAGGCTACACTGCAGGGTTTTTGCGCAAGAAGTCTTTTGCAGAAGACTTCTGGTGCAAAAATTTCTTGTGCAAAAGCACATCCACACCTCAAAGTGCATCACTTTTGCAATGCACTTTTGCGCAAGAGAGTGTCCACACTGCATGGACTCTCTTCCACAAGAAATCTCTCATTGACATTCACAGAATGGCCATCAGAGCATCTGTGCTTTTTCGGATAGGCTCTTTTTGCACAAGAAACCCCTGCAGAGCATCCACAAATGCCTTTTTGCGCAACAGCTGTAGCACAAAAAGGAGTTATGCCTTGTAAAAGGAGGTTTACCTACACTGGAAAAAGCCCTCTGTTCTGCCATTTTACTGCCGATTTACTTGCGCAAAAGTGCATTTGAGGTGTGGACGCTCTGCAGGTTTTTGAGCAAGAATACCTGCTTTTGCACAAAAACCTTGCAGTGTAGACATAGCCTAAAGTGCCACAGGACTATGCATTGTCTCTCTATATAGTATATTTTAATGAAGTGTCTCTGAAGAGATGTCATAGATCTACATTAGCATGTAAAATTTTGTTCCACTCTGAAAAGCAGGAATCTGGGTTGCAGGTTTATGTTGTTGAGGTGATTTTCATATAAAAACTTCTTGTTTAACAAGTTTTAAGACATTTTTTGTAACCTCACATATCTGAAAAACAAGCTGGCCTTTTTCTGGCTGATGTATCATCACCAGTAATAGACTCTGTAGGCCAAATACTTTCCTTATTTCATTACATTTGTGCAGTCCCATTGCTCTCAGCTGTAGCTATGCTCTCAACTATGGTACCATAATCTAGCCCTGCTACTGGAACTTGGTGCTGCTGCCCACTACAGAATAAAATTCTGCTTGTTCTTAGATGTGTTGGCTCTGCAGTACTTATAGGTATACAATTTTATTTTGCATAAGCATAAGTGTCTTTGTAAGCAAGCATCCAGTATGCTAGAAACATTGAGTAGAAGGATGAAATTGTTACATAGTCACTTATAAAGTAGTACCACTTTTCAATAATACGCCACAGTTGTATTCATTCAAAGTGAAATCCAATATAAAAAGTGCTAGATCCGTATAGCACATTAGTTGTCTTGTACAGAAATGTTTAGGGACTTAAACATTAAAATGTACTTTTTTGGCCGTTACCAAACCCTGCTTCAACAATGAATGAAATCAGAGCCCAAGTCCATTTTATAAAACATAATTTAATCCCTGTACTTCATCCATTATTGTGATTGCATTATCATATACATAATTCATCAAGTTAAAGAATATGCAGATAGCCCTGTGGACATATATTGTACATGATGATATTTCATTGACAAAAGCAGAACGTAATTGCATTTTAACCACTGAAAAAAGCAATGATCATATTTGGCAAGAGTTGAAAAAATGCAAGTTTTCCTTTAATCCTAGCATGTTTTCTTCTCTCTTTGCTTTTTCTTGGGAGCACTTCAGTTCTCAGAAGTCACGGTGTATGTTTTGGTCCCTCAGGCTTATTGGATAGCAAATAAGGAAAGGAAATCTCTCTAACAGAAAAGACTTTGGGATAGTATGGTAAACTACATGCTATGTCTCACAAGCACTGCAAATTCAGCTTGCCCTTGCATTGAGGAAAACTTCAAACCATCAATTGTTTGGTGATTAGACCATCCACATGTAATTTGGGGAACATATTTCCTAATCCTTTCAGTTTTGTTCAGCAAACATTTGAACATACCGCATGACCATTTTAAATCAATTTTACAGATCCATAGGTTGGAACCCCAATAGGATACCAAAATTGACACAGCTTGAAGTGGTACTGTCATGATATCTGGCTGGCAAACTAAATTCAAAGTCTTGATGAAAAAAACTGAAAAAATCCATGAAATATTTTCAGAAAACAGAAATTTTCATCTATGTTTCTTTTGACCAACTTGAATCTATTATAGTCACAAAGACCAAGGATAGGGACATTTTCTGCCCAGGATATGTGCCCTAATAAAAGATAGTTGATGCTCTTACTGTATGTGCTCTCTTGGCTGCCTAGACTCTGTCCATCTGCTAGAATGGCTTTGTGCCAGTTCACAAAGTGATCTGCCAGAACAGATGCCAAGAAATCCCGCAGCAAAGAGTTTAAATATTCAAATTATATAATGTTGCTAATGCCGTGTGTCAACCCTGTTGACACCTACATTTTATGAAAGATGATATCTATGTACTGGAGGAATTCAAAAATTATTCATAGGTTATAAGGTCAGAAAGGACCATTATGATCATCTAGCTTGACCTGCTGTGGAACAACACAGGGGATTTGGCAGTGGTTTTACAGAAAAGAGCTGTGGATTGAAGAACCCTACATTAGGAAACTGAGTTTTCCCCCATTATTAAACAAAGCAACTTTTTATTTCTAATTATATCCTCTGCCATCCCCTTCTCTCATCTAATGATACTGTCTCCGCTCCCTTCCTCCCCCCCTCTTTCTTGCTGTCTTCTATTCCTTCATACATTCTGGCAATGCTTGATCTAGTCCACTGTGTCAGATGCCCTCTCTTTTGTCATTCAACTTCTTCTGGAAAGTCCCTTTACCAGAGAAGGAGCCAAAGTGCTAACCCATGTCAATCAACACCATCACCTTAGTCGTGTAAAAGGAATAAAATGACTTACATGGTTACCTTGCTCTGGGCCTCCAAGTATTTTTGTTAGAGCTTAAACTTTTTGGGTCATATTCAAAGAGGATGTGTGAAGGGAAGGTGATCTTTGAACAGGATTCTCTACACTATTGTGTTGAATCAAATGACTCATAAGAGACAACTAGGTTGTTAATGAGTATTCAATGCAATCTCATAAGGTCTGAGTAATAAATACAAAGTCCCTAGCCTTGATTTTGCCAGAAGCTGCAAATGAGCAATAAGGGATGGATCACTTTGATGATTACTTATTCTGTTCATTTCTTCTGAATCACCTCATATTGGCCACCATCCAAAGACAGGATACTTGGCTAGATGGACCATTGGTGTCACCCAATATGACCATTCTTATGTTTTTATGGTAATCAATTCATGATGATGATCAATACTTGTTGAAATTACATAACCAATATGAAATACAAGGAAAAATCACTGTAAGCTAGAGCCTTATGGTCTTCAGCAAGACCACCGTTGAGGTCAAATAAATAGACCTGTGCTCAAAATATAGTCTTCTCCAGCCTGGTCTTTCAATGTCCAATATAACAGGAATCAAAGAGTCTTCCTTGGAGTTCCTTGGACTTTCACATTTCCAGTGAACTGCCACAAAGTTGTGATCCAAATGGCACAGTTATCACAGTCAGATATATAAGCAGTGCAATCCTCACAACCTAACATAATCAATTGCTACCTTAAAAGGAGAGAAGAGACCTGTTCCATTGAAAGAAACCACCAAGAAACCTCGTCCATGAAAATTCAACTATTATACCATACAGGCTATAGCAGCTCCATAGCACAGCTATTAAATACGGACAAATTAGCTGAGATGGAATAACCAGTAAAGGCCTGATCCAACTGCCATTAAAGACCATGAATAGATTTTTTTGTCTTTTAGTGTTTGCAGACAATGTATTTCATGCAAGCGTACATGTGCGCCCAGTCCCAAAGCCAGAGAATTTTGCCTAGCACTACCCATAGGGGCAGCGCTCAAGCCTGCTGGCCCGTTACTCTCTCCCCTGACTATTTAAGGACAACACTATCTCTGCCCCACCAGTTACTTCTTACTGCCTATAGCTTGAGTTTTAGTTCTCAGTATGTTTTTTGCAAGCTTGTGTCCCAGTGCTGTCTGTGGGTTTTACTGTATCTAACTGCTAGTGGTTAATTTATAGTACCATTAATTTAGTTTTTTTATAATATATGAGATTTGGCTGGTGTGATACCTTCCCTGAGGTTGAAACACTACCTGGTGTGGGTAGCCAGACCCAGTAGTGACCCCTACATTCAATGTGTCTTTTGCATTGGGGAAAAGAATATTTAAGAAAGTACTTCACCTGCAAGTCATTTGAGCAGATAATTCAGGTTGCCAGAAATTTATACACTTGAAGCAGCACCTTCCGGAAAAGGCCATGAGGCCCATTTCAGCACCCAGGGTCTCCACAACGTGTCAGGCCCCAAGAGGGTATCTTAGATGATATGGGCTATTGTTGAGCAGGATTCATATTTCTTTCCCAGGAGGAAAAGAGACTTTCTGCTTTCTCTGGTCCTCCTAGAAAGATGTCTCATAAAACAGATTGGAGCTGTTTCTTCTCCCTTTCAAAGAAGAGTTCAGACTGGCACCATGAATTGTGTGGTGAACATGGGATAAATCAGGCTCTTAAGCCTGCTTTCTGGTAGCAGGAGGAAACTGACACCATGCTGCAGGGTATCTGTTGAGTCCATTATTGATTAATTTGTTGTCAGCATGGACAGTTTCTATGTCAGGGCAGCATCAGACTTGCTTTGCCTGCCTGTTCATCATTTTCCACTAATTCAGAAATGTTCCGCTGTGGTGTCCTGAGCCAAATGGGCTTCTATGCTTCTTCTAATTCTGGGTGAAAAGTTGAAATAACCCATGTTTTTGATACTGAGGGGCTTATCATCGAACGTACAATTTTCAGTGCCTATAACAAATCCGGTGCACGCTGCACATATGGGATTTATGCTGGTTTCAGCTTCTTTACTGATATTTGCTCTATTACTGAGTGTGAGCTATATATGAGTATTTAAAGCACTGACTGATTTACTTTTGTTGGTACCAGTGCATCATGTATTCTGAACTTTGGATGGGGCTGGACATTTACTGGCCACTTTAGGGGTAGCTCCTCCATTGCTTGTGGACTACTTGGAAGGTTTGTCAGAGTCAGGCTCAGAGACCTCTTCCTCCTTTTCTTCACTTTTTCAATATTCTTGAAAATCATTGAGACCTCCGGTGGATCACCGACAATACTGATACCATTTCCATAGCAAAGATACGGGTCCTTGGCCCAAATCCTATTCACCAGCCATGTCAAAGTCAGACCCGCAATGGCCTCAATAGGATCCTTGATGTTCTGCAGTCAGCAAAGTCTTGATCCTTGGCTCACTCCACAGTGAAGCCACCTATACCACTGGTAGCCTTTCCTCCTGAATCTCTGGGACTGCAGCCACAAATAGGGGCTGCTCCTGATGAGCTGGTTCACTCTGAACCATAGTTAGAAGCATCACTAGAGATTCTGGTGGCTCTGCTTCCTTCTACTTCTTCATCTCCAAATGACAGATTCTTTATCCCCTTTACCTGAGGATTCTAAATAATTACAGAACCTCCTGAAGAACATGTCTAAACAGGCCATCATCAGAAGAAGAAGCTGATATTCTAGAAGTGGAAACAGACCTTAACATAAATACTGCTCCACCATAAAAATGGAAGAAATTAGCATGGCAATAAGATCCTTAAAGAATGGTAAAGCTCCAAGACATGACATAACTTCAATGCTGAATTGTTCAAGGCAGACCCAGAACTTTCAGCCACTATTCTCCAACCACTCTTTACAGCATTAAGGGAAGGGAAGCAGGTACTAGAGGAATGGACAAATGGAATTATTGTCAAGGATACCCAAGAAGGGAGCACTCAATGACTGTAACAATCGGTGCAGCATCACTCTTCTCACAATACCAAGCAAGATCCTTGCTAAGATCATTATTCAGCGTTTCGTAGATGCTGTTGACAAATCACTGAGGAAAGAACAAGCTGGCTTTCACAAATGAAAGGGGGGGTATGTAGATCAATTTTGTGTACTGCGTAACATCATTGAACAACGCATTGAATGGCAGAGGCAGTTGTTCATCAACTTTCTTGATTTTGAAAAAGCCTTTGACAGCATTCATAGGGATAGTCTTTGGCATATTCTGAGAGCATATGGAATACCACAGCAAGTAGTACAGCTCATTAAGAGCTTTTAAAATAATTTCACATGCAGCATGGGAAACAATGATCTATGCTTTAAAGTTAAGACTGGAGTTTAAAAGAGAACTAGATAAATTCATGGAGGTTAAGTCCATAAATGGCTATTAGCCAGTATGGGTAAGGAATGGTGCCTCTAGCCTCTGTTTGTCAGAGGGTGGAGATGGATGGCAGCAGAGAGATCGCTTGATCATTATCTGTTCGATTCACTCCCTCTGGGACACCTGGCATTGGCTACTGTTGGCAGATAGGGTATTGGGCTGATGGACCTTTGGTCTGACACAGTATGGCCATTCTTATGTTCTTATGAGTATGGCAGGGATGTGTCATGTCTCTGAGGCTCTTTAACTTAGTCATAGACGGGGTTATGTGGCATGCAATAGAAGATGAGCCAAGAGGCATTAGACGGACTGTCTTCTCCATATTAGAGGGCCTTGATTTTGCTGATGATCTAGTGCTGCTCTCCCATATGAATTGTCATATGTAAGAGAAGACAAATCAACTTTGCACCTTCAGAAAACAGGGTTAGAGTTAGCTAAGAGTTAGCCAGAAGAAGACAGCAGTCATGACCCTAAATATTGAGGCACCAGCACCCGTTAAGATCGATGTCCATGACCTACCTATCACAGGGTACGTCTAGACTACCGCGTTTTGTCGACAGATACTGTCGACAAAACTTCCGTCGACAAAGAGCGTCCAGACACATTGAGTTCTGTCGACAAAGCAAGCTGCTTTGTCAACAGAACTCCATAGTCTGGACGCAACGTTACAGGCAATAACACCTTCTGTCGACAGAGTTCTGTCGACAGAAGGTGTTATGCCTCGTAAAATGAGGTATACCAGTGTCGACAAAACTGCTGAGTTCTGTCGACGTTATGTCGACAGAACTCAGCGGTAGTGTAGACGCTGGTATGGTTTTGTCGACAAAAGTCCACTTTTGTCGACAAAACTAGGTAGTCTAGACACACCCACAGAGAGCTATACATACTTGGGTAGTAGTATTGGGCAAGACAGAGGCATCAGAAGTGATATCCAGAGCATACTTTGTAAAGCCAGAAATGTCTTCATGAGTCTGAAAGTTGTATGGAAGTCACCACATTACAGCATCCATACTAAACTGAAGTTTTATCAGAGCTGTGTATTATCAACATTATTACATGGATCAGAATGCTGGTGGATGACAGAGTACAACCTTGATAAATTGTCAATTTTTCACACCAGAAGTCTTCAGAAAATCCTCCGTATTTTTTGGCCAAAAATAATTTCACATCAGGACCTGCTTGCATGGTGCAAACAAGATAACATGGCCACCATCATTATGAAAAGATGCTGGAGATGGATTGGGCACTTGCTCAGGAAAGATGGAAGCTCCATCACAAAGATTGCTGTGCACTGGACCCCTGAAGGGAAGCGGAAATGAGGTCAACCCAAGACAACATGGTGTTGAAGTAGAAATGAAGAGCATGAATCACACTTGGGGCACTATTGAGAGGCTGGCCAGTGACTGACAGAAGTTGAGGACCTTTGTTAATGCCCTATATGCTAGTGGGCATAAAGGGCGATGATGATGATGAAGAAAATGGCTTCAGCCTTGGGTATTCAGGCTGAGTTTGTTCAGGAGAATATCCATAAATTGCTTGATATTCTCTAGTCCTGCTCCACAGACACACTGGCAAGTTTATAGAATTATAGTCTCTTCTGTAATAATGAGAAGTGCGTCATGGCCATAGAATTGTGATATCGCTACTGAGATCCAACAGATAATTGAGGACTTCAACTTTGGTCAATATTTGTTTTTGGAGAAAACTAATGAAATGTTATAATCTTTTAAAGATTCTCAGGCTATGTCACTTTTCTTGGGGGTGGGGAGAGGGGTACTCTGGCAATAAAGAGGTGTCACTTCCTAAGGAAACAGCAGCAATAGTTCCTTCAGAGTTTCTTTAAGTCAAATTATTCTTCTAGCCAGCAGAACTTTTCTAGAAGCAGACACAGGTCACTTTGGAGAAGATTTTCTGGTCCCAATTTCAACTGGCTAGTCACTCTTTAAATTAGTTTTTGGCAAACAGTGAATTTGAGTCACTCTGAGTTTGATATTCCAGTCTTCAAGCTTCAAATCATTTCCTCTCAGCTTGGGACAGGGGATCCCACTTCTACAGGGTTTGGGATACAATAAACATGGACAAGTGAGCTCTAAGTATTGTGGGACTAGGTTATGCCATTCAATTCCTGTCCATTCCCTATTCTCATTCTCCTATCTTGTCCCTTTCTAGGAACCCCTATCATAAGTCTATGCTTCTTCAGCAGGTGCAGACTCTCTGGGATTCAGGCGCCATAGAGTATTTTCTCTTTCAGAATCTGATTCTATAACAGTACTTTCTACAGAAGGGATGAGACTTATCCTTGATCTCTGTTGTCTCTCCATATACAACAAATATATAACATTTCTAGCTACTATTCTCCCAGCTTTAATTCACAGTAAAATGGATGGACTGGAGCAGCATGTCTCAGAAAAAGATAAATTCATGTCTTTCCATACCCACACAATCAGTTAGTGAGAGGCAAGTCCAGAGATCAAGTCCTCTGTTTATATATTCACTGGCAACACCGCCACATTGTACTATGTGCAGAAGCAAGGAAGAGCCCACTCCAATCAACTTTGTCAGGTAGTGATCCAATTTCAGCAGTTCTGCATCAAAAGACAGCATAATTCCTACTCACTTAACAAGGTCCAGAGCAGTGGTGGGTAACCTGCAACCCATGGCCCGCATGTGGTTCACTGGGATTCCACCTGCAGCTTGTGGACCTCTGTCTGTTCTCGGTCTCTCCTGTACTAAAAGACAGCTTTGCTTGTTGCTATCACACATGTAAAAAGAATAAGAGAGCTTCGCTCTTTAATGATTGACCCTTGTATATTTTATTCAAACACAAAATGGCCTTAACGCCGCATCCAACATTTTTGTTTAAAGTACTTTTTTCAGTTTCATTTAACCAAATAATTTATTTACCGGTATTCTCTCCCAAGCCATGTTCAAATGCAGATGAGCCGCAGCTTCATTAATTGGGTATTTGATGAATCTTGACATTTTATTTAGATAAGAGTGTACCATTTCATTCGTTGGCTCATAATTTTGTCTCCGATGCAGATCAGATGAAGTGTCAGGCAATCGCCACACAGATAATCCAAATAGATATCTTTCTGTATTTTTATAGCATATGGAGTAGCTTATTGATTTAGGGTTCACGTGATAATTGATCATATTTCACAACAACATTGCAATATTGGACATTTGCAGAGTTGCTATGTGGTCTTCTGTGTATACTTTTACCAAACACAGTACTATTAAGGCTGCATCTAGATTAAATGTAAACTTTGGAAAAGCAGTTCTGCAGCCATTCTTAAGGAGAGTCCTAGTTTACCTCTTTCTGATACAGCTTCTGAGTCATCTGAATGGAATTAACACCTGCAACCACTCGAAGAAGAAAAGATGGTTACCTACCTGTATGGTGTAGTTCAAATTGGGTAGCATATTTTGAGCTCCAGGTGCAGTGAAGATACAGCCTCAGTGTGAAGAAAATAAGGCGGTTTGGGGTAGCACTGCCCTGAAATAGACAAAGATGGGCCTAAGGTTATGTCTACACAGCAGCGTTATTTTGGAATAAGCTATTCCGGAAGCGATATTCTAGAATAGCTTATTCCGAAATAACACATCTACACACAAAATGTATTTAGAAATAGCGCGTCCACATTGATTGGATGCTGAATTGCATTTAAGGCCAGGTAAGCAGGGCATCAGGTCAGTAGTTACCACGTGTGGCTGCTGCTTTAGGCTAGCTGAGTCTCATGCTTAAAGGGACCCCCTTGGACAGCCATTTCTCAGGTTTTCCTGCTTGCTTGCCTACCTTCCTGAGGAACAGCAAAGCATTTTCTCTTCTTGCTCTGGTTGCTCTGACTCAGGACACCACAGTACTCTCCACTATGGAGCAGGAGCTGGCTCCAGGCACTCTTCAGCTCTTAGAGCTTTTACTGTCTGCAGGCTGCCTCCCAGGCTCTGCAGGAACCCAACCTCCAGGGCTTCTTGGAGACCCTCCTCAGGTATGTGGGGGAGCGGCTACAGGGCCTGGATGCCACCCACTGTGGTTTGGCTGCCGTGTCCCACTGCATGTGGCATCTGGACAGCAGTGCAGACTGGTGTGACCACATCATTCTGGAGCAGTGTGGAGGCCAAAAATGGCTCCAGAACTTTTGAATGAAGAAGGGCACTCTTCCTCGAGATGTGTGAGTGGTTTGCCCCCTCCCTGAGTTGACGGGACACACACATGAGGCCTGCCATCCCCCTCCAGAAGTGTGTCACCATCGCCCTCTGGAAACTCTCCACACCGGACAGCTACTAATCCATAGGGAACCAGTTCAGTGTATGGAGGGAGAAGCAGGAGGGAGAGAGGGAGTGGGAGGAGGAGTGATAGCTGGAGAGGGAGCAGAGGCTGGAGCAGGAGAAGGCAGCATGCTCTGCACCAGGGTGTGCACATCATTGCACAAGGAATGGCCCTGTGCAAGCAGCTTCCGCTGGCTCTCCCACCATAGCTACAGGTCCTCCTCCACCTAGCGGTCGGTTATACTGTGCAGGGCTTGCAGTGCTGCCAGATGCTGTCGCTGGTATTCATCCATTGGACGTGCATGCCTGCGGAAGCCTTGGGTGCGGGAGGATGTTCTGAGTTATGTGGGCTACCCTCCACTTGCAGCTGGTCTGGCTGTAGAGAACAAAGAAAGACGATCAGTCATCCCAGGGGACACAATGCTGGAAGCCCAGCCCCCCTCTGCAAGCCCAGAGCAACAGTTCTCGGTGCTGTCACATCCAATGTGCATGGAACCAGGCCATGTGTGCTATGGCCAGTGACCCCTCATGTCCCCAGGATTTGGGGCTGCCCCAAGACTGTGGTCATGCCTGTGTGTGGGAGTGCTGAGTGTGTGTGTGTGTTGGGGGGGGGTCCCCTGCCTCCTTCTTGAGAGGGCTTGTGGACGGAGGGCATCCCACCCCAGGGTCAGGAGCCTTGCAGCTCTATCCAGACACCCTGTGGCCAAGAGCCCAAGTGTTCTATGTTGCAGCCTGCTGGGGACCAAATGCTTAGGAGAGACACAGCACATGATCTCATGTGCATAGGTGGCTGCATGATCCATGGCCAGAAAGGGCCCAGCATGAAGCGCCTAGCTCCCCCCCCCCACCCGCTGAATGATGGGAAAGTTATGGCACTCACATGACATTCCTTCCCCGGCCTTGGACGACGCCTGGGAGATGTCCTCAGGGTGGCCACGGGGCTCCTAGATCTGGTTGGGGGTCAGGCTGGCCTCCTCCTGGTTCTGGGTCTCTTCCTCCTCTTCCTCGCCATCATCTGGGTCCCAGGCGAGGACAATGATAGGCGTCTCTACCTCAGGGTATGTCTACACTACCCTCCTAGTTCGAACTAGCGGGGTAATGTAGGCATACCGCACTTGCAAATGAAACCCGGGATTTGAATTTCCCGGGCTTCATTTGCATAAGCGGGGAGCCGCCATTTTTAAAACCCCGCTGGTTCGAACCCCGTGCAGCGCGGCTACACGGGGCTCGAACTAGGTAGTTCGGACTAGGATTCCTATTCCGAACTACCGGTACACCTCGAGGTACCTCCTCTATCAGCTCCTTGAGTATCCTGGGATGCATTTCATCAGGACCTGGTGACTTGCTGACATCTAACTTTCCTAAGTGATTTTTAACTTGTTCTTTGTGTATCCTATCTTCTAAACTTACCCTCTCTCTGCTTGCATTCACTATGTTAGGCACACCTCCAGACTTCTCGGTGAAGACCGAAACAAAGAAGTCATATATACAGGTAGGTATGAGGCTCTGCCCCAGAGCAGGAGCTGCCCTTCTTGGCCCTGG